>NW_027650639.1:2500-25000 GCF_965287045.1 Carcharhinus amblyrhynchos
GAGTGTGTGTGTGTGTGTGTGTGTGTGTCAGGGTGAGTGAGTGTGTGTGTGTGTGTGTGTGTCAGGGTGAGTGAGTGTGTGTGTGTGTGTGTGTGTCAGGGTGAGTGAGTGTTTGTGTGTGTGTGTGTGTCGCAGGGTGTGTGTGTGTGTGTGTCGCAGGGTGTGTGTGTGTGTCGCAGGGTGTGTGTGTGTGTGTGTGTCGCAGGGTGTGTGTGTGTCAGGGTGAGTGAGTGTTTGTGTGTGTGTGTGTGTGTCGCAGGGTGTGTGTGTGTGTCGCAGGGTGTGTGTGTGTGTGTGTCGCAGGGTGTGTGTGTGTGTGTCGCAGGGTGTGTGTGTGTGTCGCAGGGTGTGTGTGTGTGTGTGTGTCGCAGGGTGTGTGTGTGTGTGTGTGTCGCAGGGTGTGTGTGTGTGTGTGTGTCGCAGGGTGTGTGTGTGTGTGTGTGTCGCAGGGTGTGTGTGTGTGTCGCAGGGTGTGTGTGTGTGTGTGTGTCGCAGGGTGAGTGAGTGTTGAGTGATGATCTCACTGATTTACAGTCAGTGAGTGTGCAGAGGGATTCCCTGAGCTCTGGCGCTCTGTGTGTAAGTGTGCTGACCACACTGGGAAGCCCCCTCGACACGCTGGGGATTCCACCGTACTGCGAGTCATCCCAGAGCAGGAGCACTGAGAGGCCAGCACACAGACTGACATCACCCCATGGAGGGAGTCACTGCGCACAGGCAGCACGGAGTGGGGGGAAACAAGGGGGGGGAAGTCACCCATTTACAGGGAACTGCCTGAGGGGGAGGGAGAGGGGAAATCAGGTTGACACAGAGTGACACTCCCACACAGCAGCCAGTTCAAGAGAATACCACAACCCCATAGGGAGTCCCAGAGAGTCACAGCCAGGCTGAAGGGAATCCGCAGCGACATCACTACTCTGCAGAGCAAGATCCCACAAACAGCCCTGCAATAGTAAACCCCAACATCCAACCTTTTACTGAGGTTGTTTCAGGGAGTGCCGCACTGTCAGAGGGTCAGTGCTGAGGGAGTGCCGCACTGTCAGAGGGTCAGTGCTGAGGGAGCGCCGCACTGTCAGAGGGTCAGTGCCGAGGGAGCGCCGCACTGTCAGAGGGTCAGTGCTGAGGGAGCGCCGCACTGTCAGAGGGTCAGTACTGACGGAGTGTCGCACTGTCAGAGGGTCAGTGCTGAGGGAGTGCCGCACTGTCAGAGGGTCAGTGCTGAGGGAGTGCCGCACTGTCAGAGGGTCAGTGCTGAGGGAGTGCCGCACTGTCAGAGGGTCAGTGCTGAGGGAGCGCCGCACTGTCAGAGGGTCAGTGCTGAGGGAGTGCCGCACTGTCAGAGGGTCAGTGCTGAGGGAGCGCCGCACTGTCAGAGGGTCAGTGCTGAGGGAGTGCCGCACTGTCAGAGGGTCAGTGCTGAGGGAGCGCCGCACTGTCAGAGGGTCAGTGCTGAGGGAGTGCCACACTGTCAGGGGGTCAGTGCTGAGGGAGTGCCGCACTGTCAGAGGGTCAGTGCTGAGGGAGCGCCGCACTGTCAGAGGGTCAGTGCTGAGGGAGCGCCGCACTGTCAGAGGGTCAGTGCTGAGGGAGCGCCGCACTGTCAGAGGGTCAGTGCTGAGGGAGTGCCACACTGTCAGGGGGTCAGTGCTGAGGGAGTGCCGCACTGTCAGAGGGTCAGTGCTGAGGGAGCGCCGCACTGTCAGAGGGTCAGTGCTGAGGGAGCGCCGCACTGTCAGAGGGTCAGTGCTGAGGGAGCGCCGCACTGTCAGAGGGTCAGTGCTGAGGGAGTGCCGCACTGTCAGAGGGTCAGTGCTGAGGGAGTGCCGCACTGTCAGAGGGTCAGTGCTGAGGGAGTGCCGCACTGTCAGAGGGTCAGTGCTGAGGGAGTGCCACACTGTCAGGGGGTCAGTGCTGAGGGAGTGCCACACTGTCAGGGGGTCAGTGCTGAGGGAGTGCCGCACTGTCAGAGGGTCAGTGCTGAGGGAGTGAAACATAGAACAGTACAGCACAGTACAGGCCCTTCGGCCCTCGATGTTGTGCTGAGCTATGTCTAATCCCAAGATCAGTCTATCCCACTCCCTATCATTCTGGAGTGCTCCATGTGCCTATCCAATAACTGCTTGAAAGTTCCTAAAGTGTCCGACTCCACTATCACAGCAGGCAGTGCGTTCCACACCCCAACCACTCTCTGAGTGAAGAATCTACCTTGGACATCCCTCCTATATCTCCCACCATGAACCTTTATAGTTATGTCCCCTAGTAACAGTTACATTCACCCGAGGAAATAGTCTCTGCACCTCCACTCTATCAATCCCCCTCATCATCTTATGAACCTCTATTAAGTTGCCTCTCATCCTCCTCCGCTCTAAAGAGAAAAGCCCCAGCTCCCTCAACCTTTCCTCATAAGACCTACCCTCCAAACCAGGCAGCATCCTGGTAAATCTCCTCTGCACTCTCTCCAATGCTTCCACATCCTTCTTATAGTGAGGTGACCAGAACTGAACACAATATTCCTAATGTGGTCTCTCCGGTATAGTTGCAGTATAACCCCACGGCTCTTAAACTCAAACCCCCTGTTAATAAATGCTCACACACTATAAGCCTTCTTCGCAGCTCTATCCATTTGAGTGGCAACCTTCAGAGATCTATGGATATGAACTCCAAGATCTCTGTTCCTCCACATTCCTCAGAACCCTGGCATTGACCCTGTAATCCACATTCAAGTTTGTCCTACCAAAATGACTTATCAGGGTTAAACTCCATCTGCCACTTTTCGGCCCAGCTCAGCATCCTATCAGTGTCTCTTTGCAGCCTGCAAGAGCCCTCCACCTCATCCACTACTCCACCAATCTTGGTGCTATCAGCAAATTTACTAACCCACCCTTCAGCCCCCTTTTCTAAGTCATTGATAAAAATCACAAATAGCAGAGGACCCAGCACTGACCCCTGTGGTACACCGCTGGTAACTGGCCTCCAGTCTGAAAATTTTCCCTCCACCACCACCCTCTGTCTTCTATGATACAGCCAGTTACTTATCCAATCGGCCAAATTTCCTTCTATCCCACACTTCCTGACTTTCTTCATGAGCCTACCATGGGGAACCTTATCAAATGCCTTACTGAAATCCATGGAAACGACATCAATAGCTCTACCTTCGTCCACACGCTTAGTTATCTCCTCAAAGAATTCAATCAAATTTGTGAGGCAGGACTTACCCCTCACGAAACAGTGCTGACTATCCCGGATTAAACTGAATCTTTCCAAATGGTCATAAATTCTATCTTTCAAAACCCTTTCCATTGACTTACCGACCACCGAAGTAATACTAACTGGCCTATAATTACCAGGGTCATTCCTATTTCCTTTCTTGAAAGGAGGAACCACATTTGCCACTCTCCAGTCCTCTGGCACTATCCCTGTGCACAGTGAGGACCCAACAATCAAAGCTAAAGACTCCACAATCTCATCCCTTGCTTCCCAAAGTATCCTAGGATGTATCCCATCTGGCTCAGGGGACTTATCCACCCTCAGGTTTTTTCAAAATTGCTGATACATCTTCCCTCAGAACATCTACCTCCTCCATCCTATCGGCCTGTATCTCAGACTCATCCTCAAACACATGGCCCCTCTCCTTAGTGAGCACTGAAGAAAAGTATTCACTCATCACTTCTCCTATCTCTCCTGACTCCATGCACAAGTTCCCACTACTATCCTTGACTGGCCTTAACCTCACCCTGGTCATTCTTTTATTTCTGACATAAGAGTAAAAAGCCTTTGGATTTTCCTTGATCCGATCCGCCAAGGACTTCTCATGGCCCCTCCTAGCTCTCCAAAACCCTTTCTTTAACTCATTCCCAGCTACCTTGTAAAGGTAACCGTGAGTGCTGCACTGTCAGAGGGTCAGTACTGAGGGAGCGCCGCACTGTCAGAGGGTCAGTACTGAGGGAGCGCCGCACTGTCAGAGGGTCAGTGCTGAGGGAGTGCCGCACTGTCAGAGGGTCAGTGCTGAGGGAGCGCCGCACCGTCAGAGGGTCAGTGCTGAGGGAGTGCCGCACTGTCAGAGGATCAGTGCTGAGGGAGTGCCGCACTGTCAGAGGATCAGTGCTGAGGGAGTGCCGCACTGTCAGAGGGTCAGTGCTGAGGGAGCGCCGCACTGTCAGAGGATCAGTGCTGAGGGAGTGCCGCACTGTCAGAGGATCAGTGCTGAGGGAGTGCCGCACTGTCAGAGGGTCAGTGCTGAGGGAGCGCCGCACTGTCAGAGGGTCAGTGCTGAGGGAGCGCCGCACTGTCAGAGGGTCAGTGCTGAGGGAGTGCCGCACTGTCAGAGGGTCAGTGCTGAGGGAGCGCCGCACTGTCAGAGGGTCAGTGCTGAGGGAGCGCCGCACTGTCAGAGGATCAGTGCTGAGGGAGTGCCGCACTGTCAGAGGATCAGTGCTGAGGGAGTGCCGCACTGTCAGAGGGTCAGTGCTGAGGGAGCGCCGCACTGTCAGAGGGTCAGTGCTGAGGGAGCGCCGCACTGTCAGAGGGTCAGTGCTGAGGGAGCGCCGCACTGTCAGAGGATCAGTGCTGAGGGAGTGCCGCACTGTCAGAGGATCAGTGCTGAGGGAGTGCCGCACTGTCAGAGGGTCAGTGCTGAGGGAGCGCCGCACTGTCAGAGGGTCAGTGCTGAGGGAGTGCCGCACTGTCAGAGGATCAGTGCTGAGGGAGTGCCGCACTGTCAGAGGGTCAGTGCTGAGGGAGTGCCGCACTGTCAGAGGGTCAGTGCTGAGGGAGTGCCGCACTGTCGGAGAGTCAGTGCTGAGGGAGTGCCGCACTGTCAGAGGGTCAGTGCTGAGGGAGTGCCGCACTGTCAGAGGGTCAGTGCTGAGGGAGTGCCGCACTGTCAGAGGGTCAGTGCTGAGGGAGAGGGGGCTGTGTGTGTGTGGAGTGGGGGTGTTGATGAGACAGAGATCCTTTGGGTGGAAATCGAGACTGGAAAGCGGAAGCAGTGGTTTGTGTTTCGAATTGAAAGCAGAAATTGTCCTTTGCAGCTGTCATGGAACCTACAGTTGACGCAATGTGAGGAGAGGCTGGAGGTTTGGGGAGGGGTGGAGTGTGAGGGGGAGGGGGTCTGCACGCACCTTCTCTGATGTCAGGTTAGGTACTTGGCGGCAGGACTGAAGGAGGTGTTTCCAGCGACCACACAGATTCCGTTTTTCGTAAGGGAAACAGGAAGAGGAAAGTCAAGCAAGCAGTTTCCTGTCAGCATAACCCAGCACTCTGTCTGCCTCCCTCATACACCCACTGCACACACACAGCACTGTAACACCACACAGCTCACCGTGAAACACACACACTCACACTCACACCCACTGCACACACACAGCACTGTAACACCACACAGCTCACTGTGAAACACACACACTCACACCCACTGCACACACACAGCACTGTAACACCACACAGCTCACTGTCAAACACACACACACACACTCACACCCACTGCACACACACAGCACTGTAACACCACACAGCTCACTGTCAAACACACACACACACACCCACTGCACACACACAGCACTGTAACACCACACAGCTCACTGTGAAACACACACACACACTCACGCACACAGATACTCACACAGACACACACACACAGACACTCACACTCACACAGACACTCACACACACAGACACACACACACTCGCACACATACTCACACACACCTCCAGACAGATGCCTAGCTCACTCTCATACCCAATGACCCCCACATCTATCACACATGACGCTGCTCAGGGCCTCTGGTTGAGTGGGTCAGGCTTGGACTCAGGGGCCAGGGTTCAGATTGAAGAGTTGACGTAATGTTGAAAAGTTAATGGTTAGAATGAAGGGTTAAGAACGTAAGAATTAGGAGCAGGAGTAGGCCATTTGGCCCCTCAATCCTGCCCCGCCATTCAATAAGATCGTGGTTGATCTTTTCATGGACTCAGCTCCACTCACCCGCCCGCTCACCATAACCCTTAATTCCTTTACTGTTCAAAAATTTATCTATTCTTGCCTTAAAAACATTCAATAAGGGAGCCTCAACTGGGCAGGGAATTCCACAGATTCACAACCCTTTGTGTGAAGAAGTTCCTCCTCAACTCAGTCCCAAATCTGCTCCCCCTTATTCTGAGGCCATTCCCCCAGTTCTAGTTTCACTGCCAGTGGAAACAACTCCCCTGCTTCTATCTTATCGATTCCCTTCATCATCTTATATGTTTCTATAAGATCTCCCCTCATTCTTCTGAATTCCAATGAGTATAGCCCCAGTCTACTCAGTCTCTCCTCATAAACCAACCCTCTCAACTCCGGAATCAACCTAGTGAATCTCCTCTGCACCCCCTCCAGTGCCAGTATATCCTTTCTCAAGTAAGGAGACCAAAACTGTAGACAGTGCTCCAGGTGTGGCCTCACCAGCACCTTATACAGCTGCAACATAACCTCGCTGTTTTTAAACTCCATCCCTCTGGCAATGAAGGACAAAATTCCATTTGCTTCTTAATTCCTGCTGCACCTGCAAACCAACTCCTTGTGATTCCTGCACAAGGACACCCAGATCCCTCTGCACAGCAGCAGTTAAGGTTAAGGTCAAAGGGCGAAGGTTAGGGTGGGAGGGCGAAGGTTAGGTTTGGAGATTTGAGGTTGGGATTGAAGAGTTAGGGCTCCGGTTGCCGGGTCCAGGGGGCAGAGGGAATTTGGTTTTGGATGTTTCAGGTTAAGATTGGGGTCAGGGGTTAGCAGTAGGATGATGGGTCAGGGTCAAGGCTGTTAATCTTTGCCACTATTTGATATCTCATTATCACAGCAACAAAAGAGAAGACACATCAGCAACAACACGTTCTCCCAACTGTCCGCGAACTCCTCGAGGAAAAACGGAGATGTGGAGGGAGCAGGGGACCGTCGGTTAGTAAAACGGGAAAATCCTACACTGCGGAAAGCAGCACCGCCAATAGGATTGTTCCAATCAGATAGGCCCAGTGGGTGGGAAGGGTTTTGGGATTGGGATTGTGTACAGTGGGAGTGAATGGGAAAGGGTTTGGGATTGTGTACAGTGGGAGTGAACGGGAAAGGGTTTGGGATTGTGTACAGTGGGAGTGAATGGGAAAGGGTTTGGGATTGGGATTGTGTACAGTGGGAGTGAATGGGAAGGGGTTTGGGATTGGGATTGTGTACAGTGGGAGTGAATGGGAAAGGGTTTGGGATTGTGTACAGTGGGAGTGAACAGGAAAGGGTTTGGGATTGTGTACAGTGGGAGTGAACGGGAAAGGGTTTGGGATTGTGTACAGTGGGAGTGAATGGGAAGGGGTTTGGGATTGGGATTGTGTACAGTGGGAGTGAACGGGAAGGGGATTGGGATTGTGTACAGTGGGAGTGAACGGGAAGGGGTTTGGATCCAATGGGACTTGGGTGAAGGCTGGAGTTGGGGCTCCCGGGAATTATGAAGATTGAGTGGGATTGATCTGTGCCAACAAATGAAAACTCTTATTTCTTTTCCAGCTAACTCCCAAGCTCAGTTCCCTGCAGACAGGTGAGTGGTACTCATTCCTCACAATCCCACCCATTCCCCATGGAATCCCAGCAAATTCGCCCCGTCCCATCCAACAAACCAATCATTAGATTATCAAAGCAATAACGTGATCAAAGGCTTCATCGGAATGCCTGAAGCATTCCAGTGGAAACGGGAACACAGAGTGTGGCTCGAAATAATCCATCTGATCTGAGAGCCTTCATTAGAGACCTGACTGCAGGAGGGCATGGATTGGCTCCAGAACATGGAGGGGTGCGGGATATTTAGGAAGGAGGGGGAGTTGAGGAGAGGGTGGAGGATTAGCTCTGTTCATTTCTAACAGTGTTAGCGCAGTAGGGAGGAGTTACATACTTCAGGGTAGGAGGATGTGGATCCGGTTTGGGGAGAGATGCAGAAGGTCAGTTGTGGGGGTGGTTTACCAGCAGCAACCCCCCCCCTTAACCGTAACCACACGGTGATCTGGAGCATCGAGGGGAGAAGTCTTCGAGTTTGCCGGAAAGGTACAGCGAAAATCATTGGAGATTTTAATCTGTGTACAGATTGGACAATTCAGATGGGAAACGGCGATGGGTCCAGAGAATGTTCCGAGATAGCTTCTTCAAACAGTCTGATTATTACTAATCCCTCCTGGAATCTCCCTCTTCTGGAATTCCTGATTTAAAGTGGGCAGCAACATCCCGAATGTCACTTCTTGCAGTTTTCATAGAATTCCTACAGCACAGAAAGAGGCTATTCAGCCCATCGAGTCTGTACCGACAACAATCCCACCAAGACCCATCGCTGTAACCCCACATATTTACCCTGCTAATCCCTCTAACCTACACAATTCAGCATGGCCAATCCTCCTGACCTGCACATCTTTGGAGTGTGAGACAAAACCGGAGAACCCGGAGGAAACCCACGCAGACACGGGGAGAGTGTACAAACTCCACACAGACAGTGACCCAAGCCGGGAATCGAACCCGGGTCCCTGGCACTGTGAGACAGCAGTGCTAACCCACTGTGTCACCGTGCCCCCGGGAATCGAACCCAGGTCCCTGGCGCTGTGAGACAGCAGTGTTAACCCACTGTGTCACCGTGCCCCCGGGAATCGAACCCGGGTCCCTGGCACTGTGAGACAGCAGTGTTAACCCACTGTGCCAGCTGGTGTGAAGCTGGATTTCCCAGAGGAACCGATGTTCAAACTCAGCCCTGGAGACTGAAACACTGGGTGATACTGTCCAAAATATATATTATTCCATTTGTAATATATATAAATGTTCCTCAGGGATCAGTGCTGAGACCAATCGTGTTTGGAGGAAAATGTAACTGGATTGATTAGTGAGTTTGTGGACGACACAAAGGTTGGTGGATTTGTGGATAGCGATGAGGACCATCAGAGGATACAGCAGGATATAGATCAGCTGGAGACTTGGGCAGAGAGATGGCAGATGGAGTTTATTTTGGACAAATGTGAGGGAATACATTTTGGAAGGTCTAATACAGATAGGAAATATACAGTAAATGGCAGAACCCTTAAGAGTATTGATAGGCAGAGGGATCTGGGTGTACAGGTACACAGGGCACTGAAAGTGACAATGCAGGTGGAGAAGGTAGTCAAGAAGGCATACGGCATGCTTGCCTTCATCGGCCGGGGCATTGAGTTTAAAAATTGGCAAGTCATGTTGCAGCTTTATAGAACCTTAGTTAGGCTGCACTTGGAATATAGTGTTCAATTCTGGTCGCCACACTACCAGAAGGATGTGGAGGCTTTGGAGAGGGAACAGAAAAGATTTACCAGGATGTTGCCTGGTATGGAGGGCATTAGCTATGAGGAGAGGTTGGAGAAACTTGGTTTGTTCTCACTGGAACGATGGAGGTTGAGGGGAGACCTGATAGAAGTCTACAAGATTATGAGAGGCACGGACAGAGTGGATAGTCAGAAGCTTTTTCCCAGGGTGGAAGAGCCAATTACTCGGGGACACAGGTTTAAGGTGCGAGGGACAAGGTTTAAAGGAGATGTACGAGGCAGATTTTTTACACAGAGGGGGGTGGGTGCCTGGAACTCGCTGCCGGGGGAGGGAGTGGAAGCGGATACGATAGTGAGTTTTAAGGGGTGTTTGGACAAATCCATGAATAGGATGGGAATAGAGGGATATGGTCCCCAGAAGGGTAGGGGGTTTTAGTTCAGACGGGGGCAGCACGGGTCAGTGCAGGATTGGAGGGGCCGAAGGGCCTGTTCCTGTGCTGTAATTTTCTTTGTTCTTTGAAACGGGGCAGCGAGTGGGTCAAAAACAGCTACCTTCGCCACAGCGTTCCCCCAACACGAGGAACCCTCTTAATCAGCAGATTGGCAATGGTTCCTCAAGCACAGACTGTGTGTGGGACAGCACTGCCCCAGACAGGAAAGAATTCTCTTCAAACTGAAGTTCCTCAGGTTAGAACGATGGCAGCAAGGAAAGGTTCTCAGGAGAAATCTATCAAAAAGGAACAAAGTTCGCAGAGTTCCTCAAGGAATGCAGAGCAGTGGTAATTATGGTAAGGTTGTATAAGGCATTGGTGAGGCTGAATTTAGAGTATTGTGTACAGTTTTGGTCACCTAGTTACAGGAAGGATGTAAATAAGGTTGAAAGAGTGCAGAGAAGGTTCACAAGGATGTTGCCGGGACTTGAGAAGCTGAGTTACAGAGAGAGATTGAATAGGTTAGGACTTTATTCCCTGGAGAATGAGGGGAGATTTGATAGAGGTGTATAAGGTGAGATGGGTATAGATAGAGTGAATGCAAGCAGGCTTTTTCCACTGAGGCTAGGGGAGAAAAAAACCCAGAGGGCATGGGTTAAGGGTGAAGGGGGAAAAGTTTAAAGGGAATATTAGGGGGGGATTCTTCACACAGGGAGTGGTGGGAGTGTGGAATGAGCTGCCGGATAAAGTGGTAAATGTGGGGTCACTTTTAACATTTAAGAAAAACTTGGAGGGGTTCATGGATGAGAGGGATGTGGAGGGATATGGTTTAAGTGCAGGTCAGTGGGACTAGGCAGAAAAATGGTTCAGCACAGACAAGAAGGGCCAAAAGGCCTGTTTCTGAGCTGTAATTTTCTATGGTTCTCTGGTACACTTTATAAAACAGGAAGTTTAAGGAGGTTGAGGTTTTGTCAAGTATGAGGGGGAGGGGGGGGAGCTACTGAAAGCGCAGCCAAAACAAGGCAAAGGTTTAATCTGATTTATTATTGTCACATGAATTGAGATACAGTGAGAAGTATTGTTTCTTGCATGCTGTACAGAGCATACTGTTCATAGAGAAGGAAAGGAGAGGGTGCAGAATGTAGTGTTACAGTCACAGCGAGGGTATAGAGAAAGATCAACTTAATGTGAGGTCGGTCCATTCAAAAGTCTGACAGCAGCAGGGAAGAAGCTGTTCTTGAGTCGGTCGGTACGGGACCTCAGAGTTTTGTATCTTTTTCCCAATGGAAGAAGGTGGAAGAGAGAATGTCCGGGGTGTGTGGGGTCCTTAATTATCCCGGCTGCTTTTCCCCGAGGCAGCGGGAAGTGTAGACAGAGTCAATGGATGGGAGGCTGGTTTGTGTGATGGGTTGGGCTACATTCACCACCCTTTTGTAGTTCCTTGTGGTCTTGGGCAGAGCAGGAGCCCAGACCGAGCTGTGATACAACCAGAGAGAATGCTTTCTGTGGGGCATCTGTAAAAGTTGGTGAGAATTGTAGCTGACACACCAAATTTCCTTAGTCTTCTGAGAAAGTAGAGGCGTTGGTGGGGCTTTCTTAACTATAGTGTCGGCGTGGGGGGAACCAGGACAGGTTATTGGTGATCTGGACACCAAAAAACCTGAAGGTCTTGACCATTTCTACTTTGTCCCCATTGATGTAGACAGGGACATGTTCTCCTTTACACTTCCTGAAGTCGATGACAATTCGTTTTGTTGACATTGAGGGAGAGATTATTGTCCGCACCAGTTCACCAGGTTCTCTATCTCATTCCTGTACTCTGTCTCATTGTTTGAGATCTGACCCACTCCGATGATGTTGTCAGCAAATCAAATTGGAGGGGAATTTGACCACAGAGGGATCCTGGATGTCCAGATAGGTCAAACCCTGTTCACTGGGTCTGATCACACTGTGATGTGATATGTGGGTGACCACCCCGCTCGTACTTTCAATCCGGAAAGTATTAAAACGCAGAAATAAAAACGGGAGCCGTTTACAGGGAGGCCGTTGCCCCGGGAAAGTTACTGTAACTCTGTTTTCAGAATGTGTGGGGGTTACAATCCGGGGCTCTGTAAATCATTCCCCCCAAGCCGGGGAATTCTCCCCTGTACCCATTTCTCATATCAACCCAAACTGCCCCCCAACATCCTGCTTTCCATAACGTATCCCATCCCTCCGTTATGTGCTGGGACACACATTAACAGAGTTAGCCCTCCGCCACGTCACCTTCCTGCCCATCCATATGTCCCATATCCTTCAAAATCCAGGTCACAGTCACTGTCAGCCTGTCCCCACCTCTCTGTAACACTGATCAAATCAAACTTACTCAATTCCCACTGTGCCATCAGCTCAAATGCATTGCTGCAAAAGTTTTTAGACGGAGAGTTTTTAGACGCGGAGCTTTTATTTTTGTCCTTTGATTACTTTTGCATCATCTAGTTCTATATGTTGACTTCCTGTTAGGATTCACTGCTTCCTGATCTGGTCTGTGTATCCTTCTCCCCGCCTCCTCTTCATCCTTAACCACATTCCCCTGATTTCGATTCCTCCGCCCAACCACTCATTCAAAAACCTCTGCCCTTTCGTCAAAATGCAACTCAACAGAATATCAACGCCCAACACGGGTCAGCTGTGTAAACCCCACCCCCCCCGAACCCCTCGATTAGATTCCAGTCTGTAACTCACTCCCGGGTATCTGTTATTCTATATATAAACCACCCCGAACCCCTCGATTAGATTCCAGTCTGTAACTCACTCCCGGGTATCTGTTATTCTATGTATAAACCACCCCGAACCCCTCGATCAGATTCCAGTCTGTAACTCACTCCCGGGTATCTGTTATTCCGTATATAAACCACCCCGAACCCCTCGATTAGATTCCAGTCTGTAACTCACTCCCGGGTATCTGTTATTCTATATATAAACCACCCCGAACCCCTCGATTAGATTCCAGTCTGTAACTCACTCCCGGGTATCTGTTATTCTATATATAAACCACCCTGAACCCCTCGATTAGATTCCAGTCTGTAACTCACTCCCGGGTATCTGTTATTCTATATATAAACCACCCCGAACCCCTTGATTAGATTCCAGTCTGTAATTCACTCCCGGGTATCTGTTATTCCGTATATAAACCACCCCGAAC
Source organism: Carcharhinus amblyrhynchos (assembly GCF_965287045.1). Classification (NCBI taxonomy): domain Eukaryota; kingdom Metazoa; phylum Chordata; class Chondrichthyes; order Carcharhiniformes; family Carcharhinidae; genus Carcharhinus; species Carcharhinus amblyrhynchos. The sequence goes on from NW_027650639.1 coordinate 15,395, forward strand.
CTCTCGATTAGATTCCAGTCTGTAACTCACTCCCGGGTATCTGTTATTCTATATATAAACCACCCCGAACCCCTCGATTAGATTCCAGTCTGTAACTCACTCCCGGGTACCTGTTATTCTATATATAAACTACCCCGAACCCCTCGATTAGATTCCAGTCTGTAACTCACTCCCGGGTACCTGTTATTCTATATATAAACCACCCCGAACCCCTCGATTAGATTCCAGTCTGTAACTCACTCCCGGGTATCTGTTATTCTATATATAAACCACCCCGAACCCCTCGATTAGATTCCAGTCTGTAATTCACTCCCGGGTATCTGTTATTCTATATATAAACCACCCCGAACCCCTCGATTAGATTCCAGTCTGTAACTCACTCCCGGGTATCTGTTATTCTATATATAAACCACCCCGAACCCCTCGATTAGATTCCAGTCTGTAACTCACTCCCGGGTATCTGTTATTCTATATATAAACCACCCCGAACCCCTCGATTAGATTCCAGTCTGTAATTCACTCCCGGGTATCTGTTATTCTATATATAAACCACCCCGAACCCCTCGATTAGATTCCAGTCTGTAACTCACTCCCGGGTATCTGTTATTCTATATATAAACCACCCCGAACCCCTCGATTAGATTCCAGTCTGTAACTCACTCCCGGGTATCTGTTATTCTATATATAAACCACCCCAAACCCTCGATTAGATTCCAGTCTGTAACTCACTCCCAGGTATCTGTTATTCTATATATAAACCACCCTGAACCCCTCGATTAGATTCCAGTCTGTAACTCACTCCCGGGGTATCTGTTACTCTCTCTGTTACTCTCTCTGTTACACTTTCTCTGTTACTCTCTCTCTGTCTCTCTCTCTGTCTCTCTTTCTGTCTCTCTCTGTCTCTCTCTCTCTCTCTCTCTCTGTCTCTCTCTCTCTCTCTGTCTCTCTCTGTCTCTCTCTCTCTCTCTCTCTGTCTCTCTCTGTCTCTCTCTCTCTCTCTCTCTCTCTGTCTCTGTCTCTCTCTCTGTCTCTCTCTGTCTCTCTCTGTCTCTCTCTGTCTCTCTCTGTCTCTCTCTGTCTCTCTCTGTGCCGCTGTGTTGAGTTGTAAATTCTAATGGGAATTCTCTGTTGGATTTTTTCCAGAGGAGTTTAATTTTGCTCCCCCGGCTCCGCCGGCCGTTCCCACTTTTCCGGCAGCCTATCCGAGTTGGCACGTGGATGTGTGCCAGCCCACAGTACCCACAGAGTCCTGTCGCTACGGGACCCCCAGCCCATTCACCCCCGGCGATGCTGCCACCCCCTACAACACTACAGCAGCGTACCCCGCGTTTGGGTACACAGACCCCGGCAGTGAGGCCGGGAACTTCTACACAACCCAGCAACACAGCACGGTGAGGGAGCTCCGTAACCACCCTGCGGGGGGGGTGCGGGGGGTGGGGAGGGGGCATTGAGGTTGGGGAATATTGGGGGTAGAGGGGGGAATTGTGGTGTTTGGGGGAGGGGGGTTTGGGGAGAGGGAGGTTTGGGGTGTTTGGGAGCAGATGGGGATTGGGGGTGGGGGGATTGGGGGAATGGGCATTGGGAGGAGGGTGTTTGGGGGAGGGGGCATTGGGGGAGGGGCGAGGAGGGTTTGGGATAGGGTTTTTGGAGTGTTTGGGGGCGGAGGGAGATTGGTGGAGGGGGGATTGGGGCAGAGGGGGCATTGGGAGAGAGGGGGGATTGCGGGGGAAGGTGAGATTGGGGATCAGGGAGAGGGCAGTCTCTCTGACAGCCTCACTGTGTCTTCCTCACTGCAGGCGTTAAGATCGGACGCGGACCCCAGCCCGTTCACGGACACTCCGACTCCTTTCCACACTTGGCCAATGTCAGGGGCCAGCGCAGAACCAAGCTGTGCCCAGCCTGAGCTTGTACCAATCCCCTACTACACCCCGAACCCATCACAACAGGCACAGCCCATCACCCCCTCCACACACATCCCCCCCCCACAGCCTATCCCCCCCCCACAGCCCATCACCCCCTCCACACACATCCCCCCCCCACAGCCCATTAACCCCGCAAAACTGGAGGAAGCTCGAACCGTGATCCAGAACATGGACATCAGCAACTTACTGCAGCCGGACGATGATGGAGATACGTGAGTGACACACACCCTCACACACACCCTCACACACACCCTCACACCCACCCTCACACCCACCCTCACACCCACCCTCACACCCACCCTCACACCCACCCTCACACCCACCTTCACACACACCCTCACACACACCCACACACACACCCACACACACACCCTCACACACACACCCTCACACACACCCTCACACACACCCTCACACACACACACACACACACCCTCACACCCACCTTCACACACCCACCCTCACACACACACACACCCTCACACACACACCCTCACCCACACACACACCCTCACCCACACACACACCCTCTCACACACCCTCTCACACACACCCTCACACACACCCTCACACACACCCTCACACACACCCTCACACACACACACACACCCTCACACACACCCTCACACACCCATACCCTCACACACACACCCCCTCACCCACACACACACCCACACACACACCCACACACACACCCTCACACACACCCTCACACACACCCTCACACACACCCTCACACACACCCTCACACACACCCTCACACACACACCCCCTCACCCACACCCTCACACACACCCTCACACACACACCCCCTCACCCACACACACCCCCTCACCCACACACACCCCCTCACCCACACACCCTCACACACACACACACACACCCTCACCCACACACACACCCTCACACACACACCCCCTCACCCACACACACCCCCTCACCCACACACACACACACACACACACACACACACACCCACACACACACACACACACACACACACCCTCACACACACACACACACCCTCACACCCTCACACACACCCTCACACACACCCTCACACTGTCTCTCGCTCAGTGTCAATGTTTTCAATATTTTCTCTCTCTTTTCCAGGATTCTGCATATTTACGCAGCAAAAGGGATGCGTGAGTTTGTTCGAGCTGCTGCAGAAAAAATCCAACTCCAAATCCAGCCTCTCAATGGCCTGGAGACCCGGGAACACAAAGGGAAAGTGAGTAACAGAGAGGCCCAGTGTCCCAGCGCCCCAGTGTCCCAGTGTCCCAGCGCCCCAGCGCCCCAGTGTCCCAGCGTCCCAGCGTCCCAGTGTCCCAGCGTCCCAGCGCCCCAGCGTCCCAGCGCCCCAGCGCCCCAGCGTCCCAGCGCCCCAGCGCCCAGGCGTCCCAGCGTCCCAGCGTCCCAGCGTCCCAATGTCCTAGTGCCCCAGCGCCCCAGCGCCCCAGGCTACAAGGGTGGGGGAGGGGTATAGGGGAAGGTGGGAATAAGTTAGAGCAGAGAACATTACAGAACAGTACAGGCCATTCGGCCCTCAATGTTGTGCCGAGCTTCGTCCAAACCCAAGATCAGTCTATCCCGCTCCCTGTCATTCCGGAGTGCTCCATGTGCCTATCCAATAACCGCTTAAAAGTTCCTAAAGTGTCCGACTCCACAAGAAATACCAGGGGATGGTGGGGGTGAGTTTGGAGGTACAGGGGAGGGTGGGGATGCATTGGGGGGTAAGGGAGGGTGGGTAGGGTTGGGGTAGAGAGAGGGTGAGGGTGTGTTTGGGGATCGGGGAGGGTGGGGGTGTGTTGGGGATAGGGGAGTGTGGGGGGGCTCAGGGTACAGGGGATTGTGGGGGTGTGTTGGGGGGTTACGGGGGGGTGCATTACGCTGTAATAACTAGTTGTGGGTTCTCCCTCTCCCCCCAGACCCCCCTCCTGGTCGCTGTAACAGCCAATCAGGCTGGAGTCGTGTCTGATCTCATTGAACTCGGAGCTGACATCAAAGCTGCAGATTTCAAAGGACAAAATACTCTTCACCTGTCAGCAACATACGGATATCCCGGAATACTACAGGTACCGGGATCCGGAGATTAACATCATACACACTGTATCTAACCCCGTGCTGTACCTGTCCTGGGAGTGTTTGATGGGGGGACAGTGTAGAGGGAGCTTTAATAGAACATAGAACATAGAACATAGAACATTACAGCGCAGAACAGGCCCTTCGGCCCACGATGTTGCGCCGACCAGTTACAAAAACAATGACCCACTAGCCTATACCAATCCCTTTTCGTCCATAAACCTATCCAGAGATCTCTTAAACGCCCCCAAACTAGACGCATTTACAACTGCAGCAGGCAGGGCATTCCAATCCCTCACCACCCGCTGGGTAAAGAACCTACCCCTGACATCCGTCCTGTAGCTACCCCCCCTTAATTTAAAGCCATGCCCCCTCGTGCTAGCTTTCTCCATCCGAGGAAAAAGGCTATCACTATCCACCCTATCTAAACCTCTAATCATCTTATATGTTTCAATAAGATCCCCTCTTAGCCGCCTTCTTTCCAACGAAAACAACCCTAGATCCCTCAGTCTCTCCTCATAGGACCTCCCCACCATACCAGGCAACATCCTGCTAAACCTCCTCTGCACCCTCTCCAACGCCTCCACATCCTTCTTGTAATGCGGGGACCAGAACTGCACACAGTACTCCAAGTGCGGCCGCACTAGAGTAGTGTACAGTTGCAACATTACACTGCGACTCCTAAATTCAATCCCCCTACCAATAAACGCCAAGACACCGTACGCCTTCTTGACAACCTTATCTACTTGATTCCCAACTTTCAGGGATCTATGTACACACACACCTAGATCCCTCTGTTCATCCACACTATTCAAAGTCCTCCCGTTAGCCCTATACTCGACACATCTGTTGCTCCTACCAAAGTGAATTACCTCACACTTCTCCGCATTAAATTCCATCCGCCACCTCTCGGCCCAGCTCTGCAACCTATCTAAGTCTCCCTGCAGACTATGACACCCTTCCTCACAATCTACCACACCTCCAACTTTGGTGTCATCAGCAAATTTACTAATCCACCCAACTATACCCTCATCCAGATCATTAATAAAAATTACAAACAACAGTGGCCCCAAAACAGATCCCTGAGGCACACCACTCGTAACCACTTTACTCTGTATCTAATCCCGTGCTGTACCTGTCCTGGGAGTGTTTGATGGGTGGACAGTGCAGAGGGAGCTTTACTCTGTATCTAACCCCGTGCTGTACCTGTCCTGGGAGTGTTTGATGGGGACAGTGTAGAGGGAGCTTTACTCTGTATCTAACCCCGTGCTGTACCTGTCCTGGGAGTGTTTGATGGGAGGACAGTGTAGAGGGAGCTTTACTCTGTATCTAACCCCGTGCTGTACCTGTCCTGGGAGTGTTTGATGGGGGGACAGTGTAGAGGGAGCTTTACTCTGTATCTAACCCCGTGCTGTACCTGTCCTGGGAGTGTTTGATGGGGACAGTGTAGAGGGAGCTTTACTCTGTATCTAACCCCGTGCTGTACCTGTCCTGGGAGTGTTTGATGGGGGACAGTGTAGAGGGAGCTTTACTCTGTATCTAACCCTGTGCTGTGTTTTCTGACAGGCTGTTGTGTGGAGTGGTGTCAGTGTGAACGTTGAAACTCGGAACTTTGAAGGTGATTTTCTGTCTCAAATACATGACCAACCCATGGCATCCGGGGGTCCCCCACATGGTGACATAAAAATAAGAACATAAGAAATAGGAGCAGGAGTCGGCCATCTAGCCCTTCGTGCCTGCCCCGCCATTCAATAAGATCATGGCTGATCTGAGTGGCTCAGTTCCATTTCCCCACTTTCTCCCCATAACCCTTAATTCCCTTGTCTACCAAAAACCTATCTACCCGTGACTTAAATATATTTAGCGAGGCAGCCTCCACCACTTCAACGGGCAGAGAATTCCAGAGATTCACCACCCTTTGAGTGAAGAAGTTCCTCCTCAACTCTGATCTAAACTGTCCCCTCCCCTTTATCTTGAGGCTGTGCCCTCTAGTCCTGCTATCCTTTCTAAGCGGGAAGAATCTCTCTACCTCTACCCTATCCATCCCCTTCATTATCTTATACGTCTCTATAAGATCCCCCCTCATCCTTCTAAACTCCAACGAGTACAGACCCAGTCTATTTAGTCTCTCTTCATAGTCCAACCCCCTCATCTCCGGTATCAGCCTAGTAAACCTCCTCTGCACTCCCTCCAAGGCCAAAATATCCTTGCGTAAGTGCGGCGACCAAAACTGCACACAGTACTCCAGCTGCGGCCTCACCAGTGCCCTGTACAGTTGCAGCAAGACCTCCCTGCTTTTATATTCTATCCCCCTCGCTATAAAGGCCAGCATCCCATTCGCCTTCCTGACCACCTGCTGCACCTGCAGGCTGGGTTTTTGCGATTCGTGCACAAGGACCCCCAGGTCCCTCTGCACCATAGCATGCTGCAGCTTTTCGCCTTTTAAATAATAATCCCTCCTGCTATTATTCCTGTCAAAGTGGATAACCTCACACTTGCTAACATTATACTCCATCTGCCAGGTCCTCACCCACTCACTCAGCCTATCCAGATCCCTCTGCAGACCTTCCACACAATTTGCTTTTCCACTCATCTTTGTGTCATCAGCAAATTTCGTCACCCTACACTCAGCCCCCTCCTCCAGATCATCTATATAAATGGTAAATAGCTGAGGCCCCAGCACCGATCCCTGCGGCACTCCACTGGTCACCAACCGCCAATCCGAATAGCACCCATTGATTCCAACTCTCTGCTTCGTGTTAGACAGCCAATCCTCTATCCACGCTAACACCTTACCCCCAACTCCCTGCACCCTAACCTTCTGCAGCAACCTTTTATGAGGCACCTTATCAAACGCCTTTTGGAAATCTAAAAACACCACATCCACCGGTTCCCCTCTGTCTACCGCACTAGTCACATCCTCATAGAAATCCAATAAATTCGTCAAACACGATGGGACGGTGGGGGGGGGGGTCTGCGATTCCCCCACACGGTGACGGGACGGGGGGGGTTCTGTGATCCCCCCACACGGTGACGGGACGGGGGGGGGTCTGCGATTCCCCCACACGGTGACGGGACGGGGGGGGTTCTGTGATCCCCCCACACGGTGACGGGACGGGGGGGGTTCTGTGATTCCCCCACACGGTGACGGGACGGGGGGGGGTCTGTGATTCCCCCACACGGTGACGGGACGGGGGGGTCTGTGATTCCCCCACACGGTGACGGGACGGGGGGGTCTGTGATTCCCCCACACGGTGACGGGACGGGGGGGTCTGTGATTCCCCCACACGGTGACGGGACGGGGGGGTCTGTGATTCCCCCCCACACGGTGACGGGACGGGGGGGGGTCTGTGATTCCCCCCACACGGTGACGGGACGGGGGGGGGTCTGTGATTCCCCCCACACGGTGACGGGACGGGGGGGTTCTGTGATCCCCCCACACGGTGACGGGACGGGGGGGGGTCTGTGATTCCCCCCACACGGTGACGGGACGGGGGGGGTTCTGTGATTCCCCCCACACGGTGACGGGACGGGGGGGTCTGTGATTCCCCCACACGGTGACGGGACGGGGGGGGTTCTGTGATTCCCCCCACACGGTGACGGGACGGGGGGGTCTGTGATTTCCCCACACGGTGACGGGACGGGGGGGGGTCTGTGATTCCCCCCACACGGTGACGGGACGGGGGGGGTTCTGTGATTCCCCCCACACGGTGACGGGACGGGGGGGTCTGTGATTCCCCCACACGGTGACGGGACGGGGGGGGGTCTGTGATTCCCCCACACGGTGACGGGACGGGGGGGGTTCTGTGATTCCCCCCACACGGTGACGGGACGGGGGGGTCTGTGATTCCCCCCACACGGTGACGGGACGGGGGGGTCTGTGATTCCCCCACACGGGGACGGGGGGGGGTCTGTGATTCCCCCACATGGTGACGGGACGGGGGGGGGTCTGTGATTCCCCCCCACACGGTGACGGGATGGGGGGGGGTCTGTGATTCCCCCACACGGTGACGGGACGGGGGGGGTCTGTGATTCCCCCACACGGTGATGGGACGGGGGGGGGGTGTCTGCGATCCCCCCACACGGGGATATTTGTAGAGTTCAGGGTGAAGATGTGGGTTAGTGATTGCTGTGTTTTGTCTCTCTGAGGTTTGACTGCTCTGCACTGTGCTGTAAAATCTCACAATGCTGCGGTGAGGAGAGTGAGGGAGATGGAGCAGAGGATCGGGGAAGTTCCAGCAGAGTTACACTCACAGCTCCAGGACCGACTGCAATGTATTCACCTGCTACTCAGTATGGGAGCGTCTGTATTCACCCAGGTAACCGGGGCCGGGGCTGGGGGGAGTTCCTGACAGCGCACGGGATAATCCCCACTGTCCTCTTTCCAATAATTACACCACGATTAATATAACCAGGGAGAGACCCTCTGACAGTGCGGCGCTCCCTCAGCACTGACCCTCTGACAGTGCGGCGCTCCCTCAGCACTGACCCTCTGACAGTGCGGCACTCCCTCAGCACTGACCCTCTGACAGTGCGGCGCTCCCTCAGTACTGACCCTCTGACAGTGCGGCGCTCCATCAGCACTGACCCTCTGACAGTGCTGCACTCCCTCAGCACTGACCCTCTGACAGTGCGGCACTCCCTCAGTACTGACCCTCTGACAGTGCGGCGCTCCATCAGCACTGACCCTCTGACAGTGCGGCGCTCCCTCAGCACTGACCCTCTGACAGTGCGGCACTCCCTCAGCACTGACCCTCTGACAGTGCGGCGCTCCCTCTGCACTGACCCTCTGACAGTGCGGCACCCCCTTGGTTGCTGTGTAGGAGTTTTGTCCCTGGTTTACTGGTCGTTAGTTCTCGTGTCCCTATGTTGGGGGTCAGAGGTTAGAGGTCATTGACGGTGTTCCTTGCTTGGACAGGATGTGAAGAACAGTATGACAGTCCTCCATCTGTGTGTGCAGGAGGCCAACATCCACCTGGTCCAGTTCTTCACCGAACTCCGCATCCCACACTTCGCTAAACTGCTCAACATGAAGGTCAGAGGCTCCAGCTCACATCCAGGGGTCAGGGGTCAGGATAGGGGGAGTGTGGTGAGATTGGGTTGAGGGATTGAGGGTGAGATTGAGTTGAGGGTGAGGTTGGGTTGGGGGAAGTTGGGTTGAGGATTTGAGGGTGAGGGGAGTTTGGGTTGACGTGAGGTTGGGTTGAGGGTGAGGTTGTGTTGAGGATGAGGGGAGGTTGTGTTGAGGGTGAGGGGAGTTTGGGTTGAGGGTGAGATTGGGTTGAGGACGAGGGGAGGTTGTGTTGAGGGTGAGGGGAGTTTGGGTTGACGTGAGGTTGGGTTGAGGGTGAGGTTGTGTTGAGGATGAGGGGAGGTTGTGTTGAGGGTGAGGGGAGTTTGGGTTGAGGGTGAGGTTGGGTTGAGGATGAGGGGAGGTTGTGTTGAGGGTGAGGGGAGGTTGTGTTGAGGGTGAGGGGAGTTTGGGATGAGGGGAGTTTGGGTTGAGGGTGAGGGGAGTTTGGGTTGACGTGAGGTTGGGTTGAGGATGAGGTTGGGTTGAGGATGAGGGGAGGTTGTGTTGAGGGTGAGGGGAGTTTGGGTT
>NW_027650639.1:30000-37500 GCF_965287045.1 Carcharhinus amblyrhynchos
CAGAGGAATTGGGAGTTGGGGAATGTGGGAAGGAAGGATTCAGGAATTGGCTCTTTTACCCAGATTCGTGGATTGTTTCTGATGATTCAGAATTCATCGCTGTTAATTATAAATTTATTATTTATCAGGTTTTTACTGCTTCTGCTTTTTATTAACTATAAAAGCCATTGTTATTAACATGTTAGTGTTGACGCGGGTGTTGAGACGTTGATGCGGTGTTGACACGTTGGCGCGGGTGTTGACACGTTGATGCGGTGTTGACACGTTGATGCGTTCACGCTGTGAGAACTAAACACTGTTGGTGATTAGAAACTTTGTTGTTCTCAAACCAAACTTCATCAAATTGCCAGAGTGACCTTCCACCCTCTGCCTGGAATTGAGGCGGGGTTTCAAAGGGTGGCGGGTGGGTTGGGGGGGCGGTGATAATTAATTGGGAGCTTAGGGGCAGTTGGTGGTGACTGGGCAGGTGAGGGGTCAGGGGTCAGAGTGAGGGGTTAGGGGTCATTGTGAGAGTGGAAGGTCTTTGAGGGTCAAGATTAGGTGTCATGGTGAGGGGTTGGGGTGAGTGTGAGGGCTTAGGGGTCACTGCGGGGTCAGGAGTGAGCGTGAGGGGTTAAGCATCATGGTGAGGGGTTAGAGATGGGTGTGAGGGGTTAAGGGTCATGGTGAGGGGTCAAGGGTCATGGCGAGGAGTCAGGGCTGAGTGTGAGGGGTTAAGGGTCATGGTGAGGGGTCGGGGTGAGTGTGAAGGGTTAAGGATCATGGTGAGGGGTCGGGGTGACTGTGAGAGGTGAAGGGTCAGGGGTGAGTGTGAGGGGTTAGGTGTTGCTGTGAGGGGTTATGGGTCATTGAGAGGGGTGAAGGATGAGTGTGAGGGTCAGGGGTCACTGCGATGTCCGGATGTGGTTTTGTGATTGGAGAGTTTTCTGGGAATTTGGGAAGTTTGGTTTTGGGATTTTTTTTTTAAAGTGAATTTGAAGATGGTGATACGACCAATCAAATTCCTGTTCAAATCTGCTTTTAATAAACTCAAAATTCAATCTCACCCGACTGTGTGTTTTATCCATAATTCAGGGTCAGGGGTTACATAGAACATAGAACATAGAACATAGAACATAGAACATAGAACACTACAGCACAAACAGGCCCTTCGGCCCACAAGCTGCGCCGACCACATCACCTACCAACCTACAGACCTATCTATAACCCTCAATCTCATTAAACCCCATATACTCATCCAGAAGTCTTTTAAAAGACCCCAGCGAGTTCGCCTCCACCACCACTGACGGCAGCCGATTCCATTCACTCACCACCCTCTGAGTGAAAAACTTACCCCTAACATCACTTCTGAACCTCCCTCCCCGCACCTTAAATCTGTGTCCTCTCGTAGCGACCATTTCAAACCGGGGAAATAGCCTCTGAGAGTCCACCCTATCTATTCCTCTCAACATTTTGTAAACTTCTATCAGGTCGCCTCTCAACCTTCGTCTCTCCAGGGAAAAGAGTCCCAGCTCCCTCAACCTAACTTCATAAGGCATGCCTCCCAGTCCAGGCAACATCCTTGTAAATCTCCTCTGCACCCTTTCAATAGCTTCTACATCTTTCCTATAGTGAGGCGACCAGAACTGCGCACAATACTCCAAATGAGGCCTGACAAGGGTCTTATAAAGTTCCAGCATTACCTCCCGACTCCTAAACTCAATCCCTCGATTAATGAAGGCCAGTACACCATACGCCTTCTTGACCACCTCCTCCACCTGCGAGACCGATTTAAGAGTCCTGTGGACCCGGACCCCAAGATCCTTCTGCTCCTCAACACTACTCAGACTTCTGCCCTTAATAGTGTACTCGTTCATCCCGTTGGTTCTGCCAAAATGGACGACAACACATTTATCCGCGTTGAAGTCCATCTGCCACTTCTCCGCCCAGTCCTGCATCCTATCTATGTCCTGCTGCAACTTTTGCCATCCTTCCAGATCATCCACAACACCACCGACCTTCGTGTCATCAGCGAACTTACTTACCCATCCCTCCACTTCCTCATCCAGGTCATTTATGAAAATGACAAACAACAAGGGTCCCAGAACAGATCCTTGAGGCACTCCGCTGGTGACTGACCTCCATTCAGAAAAAGCCCCATCCACAACCACTCTCTGCCTTCTGCAGGCAAGCCAGTTCTGGATCCACAAGGCCAAAGGCCCTTGGATCCCATGCCCTCTCACCTTCTCAAGAAGTCTTGCATGGGGGACCTTATCAAACGCCTTGCTGAAGTCCATGTACACTACGTCCACGGCACTTCCTTCGTCAATGTGTTCAGTCACATTATCGAAGAACTCAACTAGGCTTGTAAGGCACGACCTGCCCTTGACAAATCCATGCTGACTATTCCTGATCATGTCAAACCTCTCCAAATGTTCGTAAATCTTGTCCCTCAGAAGCCTCTCCATCAGCTTACCAACCACTGAGGTCAGACTCACCGGTCGGTAATTTCCCGGGCTATCTCTGTTCCCTTTCTTAAAAATAGGAACTACATCCGCAATCCTCCAATCCTCTGGAACCTCTCCCGTCTCCATTGACGACGCAAAGATCATCGCCAGGGGCTCTGCAATCTCTTCCCTCGCCTCCCACAGTATCCTGGGGTACATCCCATCTGGTCCCGGCGACTTATCTACCTTGATAGAATTCAAAAGTTCCAACACATCCTCCTCCTTAATATTCACGTACTCAATCCTTTCCATCTGCTGCAAATCCATAACAAAATCTCCCAGATCGGCTTCCACCGTGAATACTGAGGCGAAGTACTCGTTAAGCACCTCCGCCATTTCTTCTGGTTCCACACAAACCTTTCCCCCCTCACCTTTTATCGGTCCTATCCCTTCTCTTCTTATCCTTTTACCTTTCACATATTTATAGAAGGCCTTGGGATTCTCCTTAATCTTACCCGCCAAGGTCTTCTCATGACCCCTTCTGGCTCTCCTAATTTCCCTTTTAAGTTCCCTCCTACAGTCCTTATACTCCTCAAGATCTTTAACATCTCCTAATTCCCTGAACCTCTTGTACACCTTCCTTTTCTTCCTGACTAGGTTCAACACATCCTTTGTGCACCACGGTTCCCTCGACCCACCAAAACCCCCTCGTCTCATCGGAACGTTGTCATTCAGAGCTCCAGACACACATTCCTTGAATATCTGCCACCTTCCTTCGGTACTTTTCCCTAAGAACGCCTCCTTCCAGTTTATTTGTCCAAGTAACTTCCTGACTTCTTCGTATCTCCCCTTACCCCAGACAAACACCTTCCTAGCCTGCCTGATCCTATCTCGTTCCAACGCAATTGTGAAGGAGATAGAATTATGGTCACCATATCCAAGATGCTCTCCTACCGAAAGATCCATCACCTGCCCTGGTTCATTCGCCAGTACCAGGTCAAGTACAGCCTCTCCCCTCGTAGGCTTGTCCACATACTGCGTCAGGAAACCCTCCTGAACACACCTAACAAACTCCTCCCCATCTATACCCCTTACCCTAGGGATATTCCAGTCGATGTTTGGGAAATTGAAGTCTCCCATCACGACAACTCTGTTATTAAAACATCTCTCCAGAATCTGTTTCCCTATTTGCACTTCAACTTCCCTGTCACTATTGGGCGGCCTATAGATTACACCCAGCAAAGTTTTTGACCCTTTGCTGTTCCTAACTTCCACCCACAGAGATTCTGTAGACAATCCCTCCACGACATCCTCTTTCTCTGTAGCCATGACACTATCCCTGATCAACAGTGCCACGCCACCACCCCTTCTGCCACCCTCCCTGTCCTTCCTGAAGCACCTGAAGCCTGGCACCTGAAGTACCCAGTCCTGTCCCTGAGACATCCAAGTCTCCGTAATGGCCACCACATCACAATCCCAAACAGCTATCCACGCCCTAAGCTCATCTACCTTATTCACTATACTCCTTGCATTAAAATATATACACTTCAGCCCCTCAGTCTGGGCATTTCCCATCTCCACCACCTGTCTAACCTCCCTCGCATACTGCCTGCGGTCCTCCCCTACCTGGGAGCGAACCTCCTCCGTCCCAGTTTCCCCAACACAGTTCCCTCCCCCCATCCTTTCTAGTTTAAAGTCCCCCCGGTAGCCTTAGCCAGTCTTCCCGCCAAGATACTAGTCCCCCTGGTATTTAAGTGCCACCCGTCCCTACTATAGAGGTCCCACCTACCCCTAAAGAGGTCCCAGTGATCTAGGAACCGAAATCCCTGCCCTCTACACCAGTCCCTCAGCCACGCATTCACCCTCCACCTCATTTCATTTCTTCCCTCATTCTCCCTTGGCACAGGCAGCAATCCTGAGATTACTACCTTCGCTTTTCTCTTCCTCAGCTGCCTACCCAGTTCCCTATAGTCCTTTTTCACAAGTGCCTCCCTCTTCTTACCTACATCAGTAGTACCTATATGTACTACTACCTCCGGTTCCTCACCCTCCCCTTTCAGGATGTCTGGGACCCGCCCAGAGACATCCTGGATCCCAGCCCCAGGGAGACAAACCACCATCCGCGACTCCCTTCTACGTCCACAAAAACGCCTGTCTGCGCCCCTCACTGTGGAGTCCCCTATTAATACTACCTTTCTGCTTCCCTTTTTGATTTTTTGGCTCACTGGCTCAGCTCCAGAGAGCTGGCCATCGCTTCCTCCCTCAGATGAGCTGTCCCCCCCAGTAGTACTCAGGCCGGAGTACTTATTTTGAAGGGGGACATCCACCGGAGTGCTCTCCATCACCCGTGTTTTCCCCTTCCTAATGGTAACCCAAGTGCCCTCATCCCGTTGCCCTGGTGTGACTACCTGCTGGTAGCTCCTTTCTATAACGTCCTCACTCTCCCTAACTAGCCGAAGGTCCTCGAGCTGCATTTGCAGCTCCTTAACCTGGTTTCGTAGGGCCTGCAACTCCACACACCGAGCACAGGTGTGGATGTCTGGCAGGCCAGGAGCCTCCAAGACCTCCCACATGTTGCATTGGCAACAACATACAGGTCTCACACTCATATTTACCCCTTATAGCAACCCAAAGGAAAAAAGGAAAAAAAAAACTTACAACTTACCTTATCTCTTTGGCCCTGTGAGCCAAAGCACTTACAGCACACACAAATACAAAAGCAGTCTTACCAGCCCTCAGACAGAGCCCCTCTCTCTCTCTCTTTTTTTTTAGGTTAGGGGAGGGGGGAGGGCTGGGATACTCTACCCGTGTAGAGTATCGGGAATCCCCTCCGGTCTAATTTATAGTCGGGTAAAAAAAAACGCGACCCGAGTGCCCTCGCAACTACTTCCGGGGTCAAACCGGGGTCAAACTTAAAAAAAAACAATCAAAAAAAACCCACTAAAAAATAAAGTTAGTTTCTAAAAGAAAAAGTCACTTTTACTCACCCACAGCTCTCCACTCTCAGGGTCATAGGCTGTGGGTCACAGGTCACTCGGATATGGGATACAGGAGGTCACTAGGATACAGGTCATGGGGGTCACTCGGGTGGGTCACATGTCTCACAAATTTGATTGAGTTTTTTTGAAGGGGTAACCAAGAAGGTAGATGAGGGCAGTGCAGTTGATGTTGTCTACATGGACTTTAGCAAGGCCTTTGACAAGGTACCGCATGGTAGGTTGTTGCATAAAGTTAAATCTCACGGGATCCAGGGTGAGGGATCTAAATGGATACAAAATTGGCTTCTTGACAGAAGCCAGAAGGTGGTTGTAGAGGGTTGTTTTTCAAACTGGAGGCCTGTGACCAGCCTCAGGGATCAGTGCTGGGCCCACTGTTATTTGTCATTTATATTAATGATTTGGATGAGAATATAGGAGACATGGTTAGTAAGTTTGCGGATGACACCAAGATTGGTGGCATAGTGGACAGTGAAGAAAGTTATCTCCAATTGCAACGGGATCTTGATCAATTGGGCCAGTGGGCTGACGAATGGCAGATGGAGTTTAATTTAGATAAATGTGAGGTGATGCATTTTGGTAGATTGAACCAGGGCAGGACTTACTCAGTTAATGGTAGGGCACTGGGGAGAGTTACAGAACAAAGAGATCTCGGGGTACAGGTTCATAGCTCCTTGAAAGTGGAGTCACAGGTGGACAGAGTGGTGAAGAAGGCATTCGGCATGCTTGGTTTCATCGGTCAGAACATTGAATACAGGAGTTGGGACGTCTTGTTGAAGTTGTACAAGACATTGGTAAGGCCACACTTGGAATACTGTGTACAGTTCTGGTCACCCTATTATAGAAAGGATATTATTAAACTAGAAAGAGTGCAGAAAAGATTTACTAGGATGTTACCGGGACTTGATGGATTGAGTTATAAGGAGAGGCTGGATAGACTGGGACTTTTCTCTCTGGAGTGTAGGAGGCTGAGGGGTGATCTTATAGAGGTCTATAAAATAATGAGGGGCACAGATCAGCTAGATAGTCAATATCTTTTCCCAAAGGTAGGGGAGTCTAAAACTAGAGGGCACAGGTTTAATGTGAGAGGGGAGAGATACAAAAGGGTCCAGAGGGGCAATTTTTTCACCCAGAGGGTGGTGAGTGTCTGGAACGAGCTGCCAGAGGCAGTAGTAGAGACGGGGACAATTTTATCTTTTAAAAACGTTTAGACAGTTAGATGGGTACGATGGGTATAGAGGGATATGGGACAATGGGATTAGTTTAGGGGATTAAAAATAAAGGTGCAGCATGGAGAAGTTGGGCCGAAGGGCCTGATTCCATGCTGTAAATCTCGATGGTTCTGTGACTGTATAACGAGGGGACGGGTCACAGGGTACAGGTCATGGGGGGGTCAGAGAAAGGTCACGATGATGTGAGATTCCCACAGGGTCAAATAGGAATTGTACACAGACAACGGCAATGAGAGACTGACCTCTGACCCCCCCACTGGCCCTGCACCCTGACCCCCCCCACTGGCCCCCGCACCCTTGACCCCCCCCACTGGCCCCCACACCCTGACCTTTGACTTCACAGCAGTGTCAGGGCTGTGTCCAGACAGGGCGAGGTGCTCAGACTGAGACTTTAAACCAGTTCTTGTGAGATTGCGAATGGAAGGTTTTATTGGATTGGACACAGTGCAGATTATAACCTGAGGGGGAGAGGACGGGGAAGGAGACAGGGAGCTGGAATAGCCAGGGTCAAAACCAACCCCCAGAGAGACAGAGCGTCCCAGTCTCAGACTCCACAAACGTCAGATACATTCCCCCAGTTACACCACTCAGACCAGCTCCCCCAACATCCCAAATCGACGATCAGACTGAGACAGAGCAGCAAGTCCGGCAGGAAAACCTCCAGTCAGCAACACAGCCTGGAGAGAGGAAACAACATCACATCAGCAAAAACTCCCTCTACACTGTCCCCCATCAAACACTCCCAGGACAGGTACAGCACGGGGTTAGATACAGAGTAAAGCTCCCTCTACACTGTCCCCCATCAAACACTCCCAGGACAGGTACAGCACGGGGTTAGATACAGAG
>NW_027650639.1:42500-55950 GCF_965287045.1 Carcharhinus amblyrhynchos
ACCTGCGCGCTTACTTTCAGTGACTGATGCACGAGGACTCCAAGGTCTCGCTGAGTATCCGCCTCTCTCAATTTACACCCATTCCAGTAATAATCTGTCTTCCTATTATTGCTCCCAAAGTGGATAACCTCACATTTATCCACATTATACTGCATCTGCCATGCAGATACCCACACACTCAGCCTGTCCAAATCACACTGAAGCATCTCTGAATCCTCCTCACAGCTCACCCTCCCACCCAGTTTGGCAGTGAGAGGTGGAGGGTGGGGGGTGCTGGTGGAATGGGGTCTGCCAACAGTGATAGAGACTGAGCTCCGATATGTGTCTGGTTCTCCCTGAGCCCACAATGGGACATGAACAGCAGTGTGTGTCTGACCGTGTGAACACGTCCCCAATCGGAGGAACAGAAAATCAGAGGGAAAGCCTCTGGCGAAAAACTGCAGCAGGCGACGGTGCAGAGGGACCTCGGGGTCCTTGTGCATGAGTCGCAAAAACCCAGCTTGCAGGTGCAGCAGGTGGTCAGGAAGGCGAATGGGATGCTGGCCTTCATAGCGAGGGGGATTGAATATAAAAGTAGGGAGGTCTTGCTGCAGCTGTATAGGGCATTGGTGGGGCCGCAGCTGGAGTACTGTGTGCAGTTTTGGGCGCCACACCTGCGCAAGGATATTTTGGCCCTGGAGGGAGTGCAGAGGAGGTTTACTAGGCTGATACCGGAGTTGAGGGGATTGAGCTATGAGGAGAGGCTGAATAAACTAGGCTTGTACTCGTTAGAGTTTAGAAGAATGAGGGGAGATCTCATTGAGACGTATAAGATGATGAATGGGATGGATAGGATAGAGGTGGAGAGACTCTTCCCGCTCAAAAAAGACAGTAGGACTAGGGGGCACAGCCTCAAGATAAAGGGGGGGCGGTTTAGAACGGAGTTGAGGAGGAACTTCTTCACTCAAAGGGTGGTGAATCTCTGGAATTCTCTGCCCGTTGAAGTGGTGGAGGCTGCCTCGCTAAATATTTTTAAGAAGCGGGTTGATGGGTTTTTGATAAGAGAAGGGATTGAGGGTTATGGGGAGAGGGCGGGAAAGTGGAACTGAGCCACGACAGATCAGCCATGATCTTATTGAATGGCGGGTCAGGCTCGAAGGGCTAGATGGCCTACTCCTGCTCCTATTTCTTATGTTCTTAAGCCAACTTACACAGGCAACGTCATCATAATCCTCGAATCCTGTCGAGCACATCTCCGAACCCGTATCGATTAACAGGGTCTGTTTGGTCATCACATTCACCAAATCATCCGAATAATCATTTAATTCCAACTGAGTAACACAGGGGCTAACAACACACAACAGGTTAGATACAGAGTAAAGCTCCTACACTGTCCCCCATCAAACACTCCCAGGACAGGTACAGCACGGGGTTAGATACAGAGTAAAGCTCCCTCTGCACTGTCCCCCATCAAACACTCCCAGCACAGGGTTAGATACAGAGTAAAGCTCCCTCTACACTGTCCCCCATCAAACACTCCCAGCACGGGGTTAGATACAGAGTAAAGCTCCCTCTACACTGTCCCCCCATCAAACACTCCCAGGACAGGTACAGCACGGGGTTAGATACAGAGTAAAGCTCCCTCTACACTGTCCCCCCATCAAACACTCCCAGCACAGGGTTAGATACAGAGTAAAGCTCCCTCTACACTGTCCCCCCATCAAACACTCCCAGGACAGGTACAGCATGGGGTTAGATACAGAGTAAAGCTCCCTCTACACTGTCCCCCCATCAAACACTCCCAGGACAGGTACAGCACGGGGTTAGATACAGAGTAAAGCTCCCTCTACACTGTCCCCCCATCAAACACTCCCAGGACAGGTACAGCACGGGGTTAGATACAGAGTAAAGCTCCCTCTACACTGTCCCCCCATCAAACATTCCCAGGACAGGTGTAGCATGGGGTTAGATACAGAGTAAAGCTCCCTCTACACTGTCCCCCCATCAAACACTCCCAGCACAGGGTTAGATACAGAGTAAAGCTCCCTCTACACTGTCCCCCCATCAAACACTCCCAGGACAGGTACAGCACGGGGTTAGATACAGAGTAAAGCTCCCTCTGCACTGTCCCCCATCAAACACTCCCAGGACAGGTACAGCACGGGGTTAGATACAGAGTAAAGCTCCCTCTGCACTGTCCCCCATCAAACACTCCCAGGACAGGTACAGCACGGGGTTAGATACAGAGTAAAGCTCCCTCTACACTGTCCCCCATCAAACACTCCCAGGACAGGTACAGCATGGGGGTTAAGACTCACAGTTCTGACCTTGCTGATTTGTTTGTCTCTCCTCCTGAAATGAAAGAAAGGGTGAATCCAGTTTTGTTGAAACATTTTCGGAGCGGAGCAGGGTTTAGGGGGGAATGAGGGGGCGGGTGAGGATGTCGAGATGGTGCAATGTTGATGAGAGGAGGGAGGTGCGGAGGGAGGTGTGGAGGGAGGTGTGGAGGGAGGAGGGTGGACAAGCAGGTGGAGAAAAGGTTGTCGGAGTGAGACTGACTTCAGAACTGGAGAATATTCTAGAATCCGTTATCCAAGGATTTCACAGCAAAAGACTTGGAAAACAGTGGGATAATCAGACAAAATCAGCATGGATTTACAGAAGGGAAATTATGCTTTACGAATCCATTAGAATTCTTTGAGGATGTAACGAGTAGAGTTGCCCGAGGAGAACCAGTGGATGGGGTTTATTTACACTTTCAGAAGGCTTTCGACAAGGTCTCATGTAACAGACCACTGTGTAAAGTTAAAGCACATGGGATTGCGGGTAATGTCTCGAGCTGGACAGAAAGCTGGTTAGCAGATAGGAAGTGGGTATGCCGGCGTTGGACTGGCGTAAACACAGTAAAAAGTCTGACAACACCAGGTTTTAGTCCAACCTATTTATTTGATAATATTCACAAGCTTTCGGGGTTAGCCCCTTCGTCAGGTGAATGGAGAGTTCTGGCCTCAGACAGAGCATATAAAGCACAGACAGTTTACAGATTACTGATCAGAATGCGAATCCTTACACCTAACCTACTGTTCAAGACCTGAAGTGGTTGATAATGTGAGTGGTAGGAGCACTGATCACAGTTTAAAGAGATGTGTATTGTCTCCAGACAGTACAGTAAGTGAGGTTTTGCAAACCCAGCAAGTCACGGGGTTACAGATAGTGCGACATGAACCCAAGATCCCTGTTGAGACCGTCCTCATGTTATCACTCACATTATCAGCCACTTCAGGTCTTGAACAGCAGGTTAGGTGTAAGGATTTGCATTCTAATCAGTAATCTCTAAACTGTCTGTGCTTTATATGCTCTGTCTGAGGCCAGAACTCTCCATTCACCTGATGAAGGGACTAACCCCGAAGCTTGTGAGTATATTATCAAATAATAGGTTGGACTAAAACCTGGGTGTTGTCAGACTTTTTACTGTGTAGCAGATAGGAAGCAAAGAGTTGGCATAAATGGGTCTTTTTCTGATTGGCAGTCAGTGAGTAGTGGGATTCCGCAGGGATCTGTGCTGGGACTCCCAACTGTTCACAGTATAAATGATTTGGAAGAGGAAACTGAAGGTATTATCTTCAAATTGGAGATGATACAAAGTTGGGTGGGAGGGTGAGCTGTGAGGAGGATTCAGAGATGCTTCAGTGTGATTTGGACAGGCTGAGTGTGTGGGTATCTGCATGGCAGATGCAGTATAATGTGGATAAATGTGAGGTTATCCACTTTGGGAACAATAATAGGAAGACAGATTATTACTGGAATGGGTGTAAATTGAGAGAGGTGGATACTCAGCAAGACCTTGGAGTCCTCGTGCATCATCACTGAAAGTAAGCGTGCAGGTACAGCAGGCAGTAAAGAAGGGAAATGGTATGTTGGCCTTCACAGCGAGAGGATTTGAGAGATAGGGATAGGGATGTTTTGCTGCAATTGGATAGGGTGTTGGTGAGGCCACACCTGGAGTATTGTGTGTGGTTTTGGTCTCCTTATCTGAGGAAGGATGTCCCTTGTTATAGAGGAGCACAGCGAAGGTTTTCCAGGCTGATTCCTGGGATGGCAGGTCTGTCATATGAGGAGAGACTAAGTGGGTTAGGATTATATTCACTGGAGTTGAGAAGAGTGAGAGGGGATCTGATAGAAACTTATTAAAATTCACACAGGGTTAGACAGGGTAGATTCAGAAAGAATGTTCCCGATGGTGGGGAGAGTCCAGAACTAGGGGTCAGAGTTTGAGGATAAGGGGTAAACCTTTTAGAACTGAGGTGAGGAGAAATTTCTTCACCCAGAGGGTGGGGAATGTGTGGAATTCACTCCCACAGGAAGGAGCTGAGGAGAAAACGCTGTGAGATTTCAGGAAGAAATTAGATTTCACTCTTGGGCGAAAGGGATTGAGGGATATGGGGGGGAGGGGGAATCAGGATATTGGATTCGATGATCAGCCATGATTGTAATGAATGGTGGGGAAGGCTCAAAGGGCCAAATGGCCTCCTCCTGCTTCTCGAATCGATGTTTCTGTGAGGCTGGAGGTGAGGGGCAGAAGTTAGAGGGTTTGAGTTAGTGGGATAGAGGAGAAGTGAGGCTGGACCCTGAGGGCAGAGCTCATGATGAGGAGTTAACTTGAGGGTGAGTGAGTGAGTGAGTGAATACTGAGGGATTGGAGAGTGATAGTGAGGGTGAGTGATGAGAGGTTGGAAGGCGAGCAAGTGAGTGATGAGAGATTGGAGGGTGAATGAGTGAGTGATGAGGGATTGGAGGGCGAATGAGTGAGTGATGAGGGATTGGAGGGTGATAGTGAGAGTGAGTGATGAGGGTCGCTGATACCTGTCCCTCTGAGTCTCAGAGCGAGGATAATTCCCACATTGAGGAGGATGAGGAGCAGACAGAGGCTCAGAATAGGGAGCAAACGGGGAGAGAGAGAACAACTCCACCTAATGGGGGGACAGAGAGAGAGAGAGTTACAGAGACACAGCGGCACTCCCTCAGCACTGACCCTCCGACAGTGCGGCGCTCCCTCAGCACTGACCCTCTGACAGTGCGGCGCTCCCTCAGCACTGACCCTCTGACAGTGCGGCGCTCCCTCAGCACTGACCCTCTGACAGTGCGGCGCTCCCTCAGCACTGACCCTCTGACAGTGCGGCACTCCCTCAGCACTGACCCTCTGACAGTGCTGCACTCCCTCAGCACTGACCCTTCTCACCTGTTGTCAGTGCCGGTGTGTACGGTCCCTCCACTGGGTAATGTCCTCTGTTGTCTGTGGGTGAAAGTCACAAAATTACAGCTGGTCATCCTCACACACACTCATACCCCAACTTACGTATGTTCTCCCTCCCTGTCTCCCTCCCTGTCTCCCTCCCTGTCTCCCTCCCTCTCTGTCTCTCACGGGGACAGTCTGAGATTATGAATGGGAATTGGATGGGGGTTTGTGGGTGTGAAACTGGCAGTGATCGAGAGAGAGAGAGAGAGAGAGCGGGGGAAGGAAGGGACAGCCTGGATTGTCTGATCGACAGACAGCATTGACCCGATGGGCTGAATGGCCTCCCCCTGTGCAGCAGGTTTGGACTGCAGAGAGTTTCTGTGTTCTTTACCTGATGTGCTGACATTAAGCAGGTTTCCCGTGTCTGTGTAACCGCTGGTGCCCAGTGCATTGCGAGCACTGACAAGAAATTATACACAGTGTGAGATCGGAGTCCCGTTATTGTGAAACTCCTGGCCTGGGCTGGGTACACATCTCTGTACAGATCGCTCCCAGAATCCGCAGAAGTATACCTACAGGAATAAACAGTGCCACAACTCTCAGTATCTCATAGTGAGAGGCAAGATTCAAGACAGTTCCAGTCTCCGTATCCCTCGGTTAGACCCACACTGGGAGCACTGAGCACAGTTCCAGTCTCCATATCCCTCGGTTAGACCCACACTGGGAGCACTGAGCACAGTTCCAGTCTCCATATCCCTCGGTTAGACCCACACTCGGAGCACTGTGCACAGTTCTGGTCTCCATATCCCTCGGTTAGACCCACACTCGGAGCACCGTGCACAGTTCCAGTCTCCGTATCCCTCGGTTAGACCCACACTCGGAGCACCGTGCACAGTTCCAGTCTCCATATCCCTCGGTTAGACCCACACTCGGAGCACTGTGCACAGTTCCAGTCTCCATATCCCTCGGTTAGACCCACACTCGGAGCACCGTGCACAGTTCCAGTCTCCATATCCCTCGGTTAGACCCACACTCGGGGCACTGTGCACAGTTCCAGTCTCCATATCCCTCGGTTAGAGACCCACACTCGGAGCACTGTGCACAGTTCCAGTCTCCATATCCCTCGGTTAGACCCACACTCGGAGCACTGTGCACAGTTCCAGTCTCCATATCCCTCAGTTAGACCCACACTGGGAGCACCGTGCACAGTTCCAGTCTCCATAGCCCTCGGTTGGACCCACACTCGGAGCACTGTGCACAGTTCCGGTCTCCATATCCCTCGGTTAGACCCACACTCGGGGCACTGTGCACAGTTCCGGTCTCCATATCCCTCGGTTAGACCCACACTCGGGGCACTGTGCACAGTTCCAGTCTCCATATCCCCCTCGGTTAGACCCACACTCGGAGCGCCCTGCACCGAAACTACAGCCGCTCAGACAGAGATGAAAGTGTCCCTCACCTGATTTGGAAAGTCTGCTCTAACCCTCCGTTGAATCCCGGTTCCCCAGGACAGGGTGACAGAGTTGTGAGTTCTACTCAGCAGTGTGAGGGCTGTGGGAGGGTCAGGTCGGTCTGTGGGAATAGGAGACAGGAACGTGAAATTTACTCACTCCTTCCATTCATTCCCGGGCCCACGGGCTGGGCCAGTATTTATTACCCAGCCTGGGTCACCCACAGAGGGCAGACTCAGAATCACCCACACTGCTGTGTCTCCGGAGTCACGTGTAGGCCAGGCTGGGAAGGACGGCAGATTTCCTTCCCTAAAGGAACCGGGTGGGATTTTCCCCGACAGTGGGTCATCAGCAGATTCTTAATTCCAGAGAGATTTACTGAATTCACATTCCACCGTCTGCTGCAGCGGGATTCGAACCCGTGTACAGAGGGGGGGGCGTACACAGGGAGGGAGGGGGTGGGTGGGAGAGTTAGTGATGGGGGGGGGGTGTACGGGGAGGGAGGGTTAGTGATGAGGGGGGCGTGTACGGGGAGGGAGGGTTAGTGATGGGGGGGCGTGTACGGGGAGGGAGGGTTAGTGATGGGGGGTGTACGGGGAGGGAGGGTTAGCGATGGGGGTGTACGGGGAGGGGAGGGTTAGTGATGGGGGGGGGGTGTACGGGGAGGGAGGGTTATTGAATGGGGGGGGTGTACGGGGAGGGAGGGTTAGTGATGGGGGGGGTGTACGGGGAGGGAGGGTTGTGTGTACGGGGAGGGAGGGTAGCGTGATGTGGGGGTGTACGGGGAGGGAGGTTAGCGATGTGGGGGTGTACGGGGAGGGAGGGAGGTTAGTGATGGGGGGGGTACGGGGAGGGAGGGTTAGCGATGGGGGGGGTGTACGGGGACGGAGGGGGGTGGATGGGAGAGTCAGTATAATCCTGTGTTTTGAGCCTATGTTTTGCCCCTTATTCCGGACTCACTGATTCTTGCCGAGTTGGGTGTCGAACGTGTCCAGTCCCAGGGGGTTTTGGGCGGTGCAGGTGAAGGCTCCGTAATCGAGTGCCGAGCTGACGTTACGGATAACCAGCTGAGCTGTGTGGAGCGCTCCCTCGTGTCGAACTGTCTGTGAAACCTGAAAACAGAAACACAGTCAATATTCATGGTGTGTGGCGGGGGGGACATGGCTGATCCCACACTGCACACCCACCCCCAATATCCACATTCACCCTCCACTGGCTCCACTGACACAACACTCACCAAGGCAGCACCTTCCACACCCACCACCTCTACCATCTAGAAGGACAAGGGCAGCAGATACCTGGGAACACCCCCCACCTGGAATTCCCCTCCGAGTCACTCACCATCCCGACTGGGAATATATCGGCCGTTCCTTCACTGTCGCTGGGGTCAAAATCCTGGAACTCCCTCCCTAACAGCACTTGTGGGTGTACCTACACCTCAAGGACTGCAGCGGGTTCAAGATGGTGACCCACCCCCCCCCCTTCTCACGGGGGCAGTTAGGGATGAGGGGGTAAACACTGGGCCCACTCCCACTCCCCATCAAAACATTCCATAGACAAAATAAACTTCCCACAAAACTAATCTCACCGGGATTCAGATCCGGTCACTGTGGCTCCAGACAGCAATCCTATTCCACATTCTCCCATATCTCAATCCCGAATGGAGAAGGTTCCACATACCTGGGAATATTGGGATCCAGGGATACACCATTTTTCGCCCAGTGAAACTGCACATCAGGGATTCCCTCAGCTTTACAGGTGAGTGTTACTGTGGAGGAACCATCACCAATAACAGCGACTTACTCGAATCAACACCTTTCCGTAACACCGGCTTAACTGGAAAACATCCAAAACAGCCACAGCTCAGAGTCCTCTCTACACTGTCCCCCCATCAAACACTCCCAGGACAGGTACAGCACGGGTTAGAATACAGAGGTAAAGCTCCCTCTACACTGTCCCCCCCATCAAACACTCCCAGGACAACACTCCCAGGACAGGTACAGCACGGGGTTAGATACAGAGTAAAGCTCCCTCTACACTGTCCCCCATCAAACACTCCCAGGACAGGTACAGCACAGGGTTAGATACAGAGTAAAGCTCCCTCTACACTGTCCCCCCATCAAACACTCCCAGGACAGGTACAGCACGGGGTTAGATACAGAGTAAAGCTCCCTCTACACTGTCACCCATCAAACACTCCCAGGACAGGGACAGCACGGGGTTAGATACAGAGTAAAGCTCCGTCCAGTGGAGGTTCGGGTCACTCCGCAGACAGTCAGGTTGCTATCGCAGGGAGAACGGGTGTCCAGAGCTGAGGTCTGGAGAGTGACCATGAGGAGTGTCCCGGAGAGTGACGGATTGCTCCCACTCAGGTCTGAGGGACCCACACGTTCCGGAATCATCTCTCACTGTCAGCACTGGGATTATCTGGAATGGCCGGGAGTGAATGGAATTTGTTTGGAATGTCAAACGTTCCATTCTCTCTGAGAGCAAGTCCCTCAGGGAAGGGGCCGAACAAACCCCACCCAACCCCCTGACCCACCATCAAACCCCCCACCCCCTGCTCCACAGTGACTGCCCTCTTACATCGAACAATCAGCTCTGCTCTGGCCACCACAGCAGGGGGGATCCCATTATCAGCCGAGCATTCATAACGTCCAGCATCCCCTCGCGTGGCTCCTCCAATCAGGAGTTTTGTCGTCTCGTTCAGGAAGACCTGGTCGTCCAGAGTCACCCTCCTCCCCTCACCCTGTATGGGGCAGACAACAGCCAGGGGGGTTAGCAGTCATCATCAAATACCCAGCAACAATGGCCTCCTCCTGTTCCTGTGTAACAGGCTCGAGGGGCTGAATGGCCTCCTGTTCCTGTGTAACAGGCCGAGGGGCTGAATGGCCTCCTCCTGTTCCTGTGTAACAGGCTCGAGGGGCTGAATGGCCTCCTGTTCCTGTGTAACAGGCTCGAGGGCTGAATGGCCTCCTCCTGTTCCTGTGTAACAGGCTCGAGGGGCTGAATGGCCTCCTGTTCCTGTGTAACAGGCTCGAGGGGCTGAGACTGGGACATTGTGAAAAGTGATGGGTGTGTCACACTTACGGTCCATGCCCACTTCACCATGTTGCTTATCACAGGATTGGCATCTGCCGCACAAATTAACTCAACAGATTCTCCAAGGTCCACCTCGGCTGGATCAGTGAGACGGGAAATCCGAGGGGAATCTGAGGAGCAGAACGAGAATTCAGTATCAGCACCAATTCACCCTCCACATCACAACCAACACACACACCCTGCTTGTAATATACAGTCCCCATCAAACACTCCCAGGACAGGTACAGCACGGGGTTAGATACAGAGTAAAGCTCCCTCTACACTGTCCCCCATCAAACACTGCCAGGACAGGAACAGCACGGGGTTAGATACAGAGTAAAAATCTCCTCCCCTCTGCTCAGTCGCTCACTCACATTTCACGTCTAGTTTCAGGTCTCTCTGGCTCTCTCCTTCCTGGTTTCCCACATGGAGCCTGTAGAGCCCGGCATCATGGCGGCTGAGATTCCAGATCTCTAACGAACCATCTGATCTGAGATGATGGCGAGTGGGCCCATCTAAAAGGAGCAGAATAATCCCAGTGAGACGGCGATACAACACGCCAGGTCCCGAACTGAACCTCCATACTGCCACCTGGCCACAATAGTCCAGAACTCTGTCAGAATGTGCAGTGACAGTATGGGGCACTCAGAGACCATTCCAAATGGTTCCTCTGTCTCTCTCCGCATCAACAGTTGAGAGCGGGGGATTGGGTAATGGGAGGGAGAGACGAAACCCAAACCGAACCAATATCTATCAGCAGGTTGGCACAGTGCTTAGCTCTGCTGCCTCACAGCAGCATATACATAAGAACATAAGAAATAGGAGCAGGAGTAGGCCATCTAGCCCTTCGAGCCTGCCCCGCCATTCAATAAGATCATGGCTGATCTGAAGTGGATCAGTTCCACTTTCCCGCCCTCTCCCCATAACCCTTAATTCCCTTGTCTATCAGAAACCTACCTACCCGTGACTTAAATATATTTAGCGAGGTAGCCTCCACCACTTCAACGGGCAGAGAATTCCAGAGATTCACCACCCTTTGAGTGAAGAAGTTCCTCCTCAACTCCATTCTAAACCGCCCCCCCTTTATCTTGAGGCTGTGCCCCCTAGTCCTACTGTCCTTTCTAAGCGGGAAGAATCTCTCCACCTCTATCCTATCCATCCCATTCATCATCTTATACGTCTCAATGAGATCTCCCCTCATTCTTCTAAACTCTAATGAGTACAAGCCTAGTTTATTCAGCCTCTCCTCATAGCTCAACCCCCTCAACTCCGGTATCAGCCTAGTAAACCTCCTCTGCACACCCTCCAAGGCCAAAATATCCTTGCGTAAGTACGGCGCCCAAAACTGCACACAGTACTCCAGCTGTGGCCTCACCAATGCCCTATACAGCTGCAGCAAGACCTCCCTACTTTTATATTCAATCCCCCTCGCTATGAAGGCCAGCATCCCATTCGCCTTCCTGACCACCTGCTGCACCTGCAAGCTGGGTTTTTGCGACTCGTGCACAAGGACCCCGAGGTCCCTCTGCACCATCGCCTGCTGCAGTTTTTCGCCACGTAAGTGATAATCCTTCCTACCATTATTCCTACCAAAGTGGACCACCTCACACTTGCCCACATTAAATTCCATTTGCCATTTCCTGGCCCATTCACCCAGCCTATCTAGATCCTTCTGTAGACTCTCCACACCCTCCGCACAATTTGCCTTTCCTCCAATCTTGGTGTCATCAGCAAATTTTGACACCCTACACTCGGTTCCCTCCTCCAGGTCATCTGTATAAATGGTAAATAGCTGAGGCCCCAGCACCGACCCCTGGGGCACTCCACTAGTCACCAACCGCCAATCCGAATAGCACCCATTGACCCCCACTCTCTGCCTCCTATTTGACAACCAGTCCTCTATCCACGCTAACACCCTACCCCCAACTCCATGTCCCCTGACCTTCTGCAATAACCTCTTGTGAGGTACCTTGTCAAACGCCTTCTGAAAATCAAGAAAGACCACATCCACCGGCTCTCCTCTATCCACCGTCCTAGACACATCCTCATAGAACTCCAGTTAATTATAATATACACAGGGGCTGCTATTCTCTATAATATACACAGGGGCTGCTATTCTCTATAATATACACAGGGGCTGCTATTCTCTATAATATACACAGGGACTGCTATTCTCTATAATATCACAGGGGCTGCTATTCTCTATAATATACACAGGGACTGCTATTCTCTATAATATACACAGGGGCTGCTATTCTCTATAATATACACAGGGACTGCTATTCTCTATAATATACACAGGGGCTGCTATTCTCTATAATATACACAGGGGCTGCTATTCTCTATAATATACACAGGGGCTGCTATTCTCTATAATATACACAGGGGCTGCTATTCTCTATAATATACACAGGGCTGCTATTCTCTGTAATATACACAGGGGCTGCTATTCTCTATAATATACACAGGGACTGCTATTCTCTGTAATATACACAGGGACTGCTATTCTCTATAATATACACAGGGACTGTTATTCTCTATAATATACACAGGGGCTGCTATTCTCTATAATATACACAGGGACTGCTATTCTCTATAATATACACAGGGGCTGCTATTCTCTACAATATACACAGGGCTGCTATTCTCTATAATATACACAGGGGCTGCTATTCTCTATAATATACACAGGGCTGCTATTCTCTATAATATACACAGGGACTGTTATTCTCTATAATATACACAGGGACTGTTATTCTCTATAATATACACAGGGACTGCTATTCTCTATAATATACACAGGGACTGTTATTCTCTATAATATACACAGGGACTGTTATTCTCTATAATATACACAGGGACTGCTATTCTCTGTAATATACACAGGGACTGCTATTCTCTATAATATACACAGGGACTGTTATTCTCTATAATATACACAGGGACTGTTATTCTCTATAATATACACAGGGACTGCTATTCTCTATAATATACACAGGGACTGTTATTCTCTATAATATACACAGGGACTGCTATTCTCTGTAATATACACAGGGACTGCTATTCTCTATAATATACACAGGGACTGTTATTCTCTATAATATACACAGGGACTGCTATTCTCTATAATATACACAGGGACTGCTATTCTCTAATATACACAGGGACTGTTATTCTCTATAATATACACAGGGACTGTTATTCTCTATAATATACACAGGGACTGTTATTCTCTGTAATATACACAGGGACTGCTATTCTCTATAATATACACAGGGACTGTTATTCTCTATAATATACACAGGGACTGTTATTCTCTATAATATACACAGGACTGCTATTCTCTATAATATACACAGGGACTGCTATTCTCTATAATATACACAGGGGCTGCTATTCTCTACAATATACACAGGGGCTGCTATTCTCTATAATATACACAGGGGCTGCTATTCTCTATAATATACACAGGGGCTGCTATTCTCTAATATAGTAAAAAGTCTGACAACACCAGTTTTAGTCCAACCTATTTATTTGATAATATACTCACAAGCTTTCGGGGTTAGTCCCTTCATCAGGTGAATGGAGAGTTCTGGCCTCAGACAGAGCATATAAAGCACAGACAGTTTAGAGATTCCTGATTAGAATGCGAATCCTTACACCTAACCTACTGTTCAAGACCTGAAGTGGTTGATAATGTGAG
>NW_027650640.1:0-55949 GCF_965287045.1 Carcharhinus amblyrhynchos
TGCCCCTCCCCATCTCCCCCAGCCCTGCCCCTCCCCCACCCCCAGCCCTGCCCCTCCCCCCCACACCCCCAGCCCTGCCCCTCCCCCACACCCCAGCCCTGCCCCTCCCCCACCCCAGCCCTGCCCCTCCCCACCCCCAGCCCTGCCCCTCCCCACCCCCAGCCCTGCCCCTCCCCCCCCACCCCCAGCCCTGCCCTCCCCCACCCCCAGCCCTGCCCCTCCCCCCCCACCCCCAGCCCTGCCCCTCCCCCACCCCCAGCCCTGCCCCTCCCCCACCCCCAGCCCTGCCCCTCCCCCACCCCAGCCCTGCCCCTCCCCACCCCAGCCCTGCCCCTCCCCCCACACCCCCAGCCCTGCCCCTCCCCCACACCCCAGCCCTGCCCCTCCCCCACCCAGCCCTGCCCCTCCCCCACCCCCAGCCCTGCCCCTCCCCCACACCCCAGCCCTGCCCCTCCCCCCACCCCCAGCCCTGCCCCTCCCCCACCCCAGCCCTGCCCCTCCCCCACCCCAGCCCTGCCCCTCCCCACCCCAGCCCTGCCCCTCCCCCACCCCAGCCCTGCCCCTCCCCCCCACCCCCAGCCCTGCCCCTCCCCCACCCCCAGCCCTGCCCCTTCCCCCCACCCCCAGCCCTGCCCCTCCCCCACCCCCAGCCCTGCCCCTCCCCCACCCCAGCCCTGCCCCCTCCCCCACCTCCAGCCCTGCCCCTCCCCACCCCAGCCCTGCCCTCCCCCACCCAGCACTTTTTGCCCCTCTGCCTCGCACTGCCCCCCTCGCACTGCCCCCCCTCGCACTGCCCCCCCTCGCACTGCCCCCCCTCGCACTGCCCCCCTCGCACTGCCCCCCCTCGCACTGCCCCCCCCTCGCACTGCCCCCCTCGCACTGCCCCCCCTCGCACTGCCCCTCCTCGCACTGCCCCCCCCTCGCACTGCCCCCCTCGCACTGCCCCCCCTCGCACTGCCCCCCCTCGCACTGCCCCCCCTCGCACTGCCCCCCCTCGCACTGCCCCCCCCTCGCACTGCACCCCCCTCGCACTGCCCCCCCTCGCACTTCCCCCTCACCCCCCCCACCTCTGTGGGTTGACCTGTGATCTCTTGTGTTTGTGTGTGTTTCCCTTTCTCCCTTTGACCTTTAACCTCTGACCTGCCACCATGAGGGAGAGTGGAGAGCGATGGCTGGAGGGGAATGGGTTTTGTTTCTTGGCTACTTGACCCTCCCCCCCCCCTCCACTCTTACCGAGCACTCTAACACCCGGGGGGGCGGGGTGGAAGGGGTGGGGGATGTGGGACTGAGCCTGGATGATTTGGGGCAGAGATGGGGTCAAAGGTCAAGCATGGAGGGACTTTGAAAAGAAGTCTTGCATTTCTATAGCGCCTATCTCATCCCAAAGAGCTTTACAACCAATGAATTAACTTTAAAGTATGATCATTGTTGTAATGTAGGAAAATTGGTCACTAATTTACGCACAGCAAGGGGAGACGGGGAGGGGGGGTGGGGAGACGGGGAGGTGGGTGGGGGAGGCGGGGGGAGGGGGAGGGGGGGATGCCAGGAAGTGTTTTCTCACACAGAGCGGAAGGGAATTCTGGAACCTTCTCCCAGGGTGGTGCTGTTGAGGATGCAGGGGAGCTGGTAGATATTGTCAGGAGTCAAGGGGCTGAATGGCCTCCTGGTGTCCCTGTGAGTTGTGAAGGTGAGGGGATTGGTGCAGGGAGGAGAGGGAGCCCGATAGTGAATCCACTCTGCAGTGTCCACACCGGAGCCTCAGCTGGATCCCCCCCCCCCCCATTGGGCCACAGGAGAGGATGGAGCAGTGGATGTGGGTGGGGGGTGCACGGGGGTTGTGGGTGGGTGGGGTCTGGGTGTGGGTGGGGTATGGGGGCTTGGGTGAGGGGTGGTAGTGATTGCAGCAATGTAGGGAGCCCCAGTTAGAGATGGCCTGAGATTTCCCAATCCCCATCCCTCACCTTCCCCCACACCCCCTACACCCCTCCCCCACCCTGTCCCCCTCCCCCACACCCCCTACACCCCTCCCCCACCCTGTCCCCCTCCCCCACACCCCCTACACCCCTCCCCCACCCTGTCCCCCTCCCCCACACCCCCTACACCCCTCCCCCACCCTGTCCCCCTCCCCCACAACCCCTACACCCCTCCCCCACCCTGTCCCCTCCCCCACACCCCTACACCCCTCCCCCACACCCCCTGTCCCCATCCCCCACACCCCCTACACCCCTCCTCCACACTCTCCCCTCTCCCACACTCTCCCCCCTCACCCACACCCTTTACATCCCTCCCCCACAACTGTTCCCCACTCCCCTCTGCCCAATCCAACCCCCCCCCCACCCCCTTATCTGACAATGGATCTGGGGTCAGTGCATTACGGTGCGACACGGGGCACATATCCCCCCCACCCCCTCCCCCACCTCCCACCCCCACCCCCACCCCCACGCCCCTACCCCCACGGCCCTACCCCAACCCCCCCCCCCACCCCCCCCCACCCCCACACCAATGGCATCATTGAGAAATGTTCCATATGTTGTCGTCATAGTTACAGTGCAGAGTGCTCTGTGATTGGTGCTTTCATCTATCTGCCTATACTGGTTGCTATTGTGTTTCTATGGATACCGCAGGCCTGTTGCTCTCGTGATGGTTTTTTTCTGCTTATTATGGGTTGTTAAATATTGATCTGGATTGTACCATTGGTCAGGGCTGCCCCTTCCTGGGATTATCTGGGGGTTGATGGATATACCCTGCTTGGCAATGCCTTCAATGCTGCACCTACCCTGCTGCCTGTCTATCACAGCGGCCAGTCCCAAACACCCCCTCCAGACACACGGACTGACCGAGCCTCTGTCCAGTAACTGGGTGTGAACCATGTGAGAACCCCAGCCTTACACAGACAAACTGGCCTGTCTGAATTGACATCGCTGACCTGTAATGTTCAACTCAGGTCAGGAACCACAATCAGAACAGGAAAATTATACATATCAAACCAGAGGCATTGCTAACGGACACTGGGTAACGGGCACTGGGTAACGGGCACTGGGTAATGCGAGCGGACACTGGGTAATGGGCACTAGGTAACGGACACTGGGTAATGCGAGTGGACACTGGGTAACGGACACTGGGTATCGCGAGTGGACACTGGGTAAGGGACACTGGGTATCGTGAGTGGACACTGGGTAAGGGACACTGGGTATCGTGAGTGGACACTGGATAACGGACACTGGATAACGGACACTGGGTAACAGACACTGGGTATTGTGAGTGGACACTGGATAACACGAGTGACTCTGGGTAACAGATACTGGATAACGGACACTGGGTAATGCCAGTGGACACTGGGTAACGCAAGCGGACACTGGATAACGGACATTGGGTAACGCGAGTGGGGACTGGCTAACACGAGTGGACTCTGTATAACGGACACTGGATAGCGGACACTGGGTAATGCGAGTGGACTCTGGGTAACGGACACTGGATAACGGACACAGGGTAATGCGAGTGGACACTGGATAACGGACACTGGATAACGGACTCTGGGTAACACGAGTGGACTCTGGGTGATGCCAGTGGACTCTGGGTAATGTGAGTGGACTCTGGGTAACGGACACTGGGTAACGCGAGTGGACCCTGGGTAACGGACACTGGATAACGGACTCTGGGTAACGCGAGTGGACTCTGGGTGACGCCAGTGGACTCTGGGTAATGCGAGTGGACCCTGGGTAATGGACACTGGATAACGGACACTGGGTATCGCGAGTGGACACTGGATAACGGACACTGGATATTGTGAGTGGACACTGGATAACAGACACTGGATATTGTGAGTGGACACTGGATATCACGAGTGGACTCTGGGTAACGCGAGTGGTCTCTGGGTAACGGACACGGGATAACGGACACTGGGTAACGCAAGTGGACACTGGATAACGCGAGTGGACTCTGGGTAACGGACACTGGGTAACGCGAGTGGACATTGGATAACGCGCGTGGATTCTGGGTAATGGACACTGGATAACAGACACTGGGTAATGCGAGTGGACACTGGGTAACGGACACTGGATAGTGCGAGTGGACACTGGGTAACGACACTGGTATCGTGAGTGGACACTGGGTAACACAAGTGGACTCTGGATAATGCGAGTGGACGCTGGGTAACGGACACTGGGTAACGCGAATGGACTCTGGATAATGCGAGTGGACACTGGGTAACAGACACTGGGTAATGCGAGTGGACACTGGGTAATGGACACTGGGTAACACGAGTGGACTCTGGGTAACGCAAGTGGACACTGGGTAACGGACACTGGATAGTGCAAGTGGACACTGGGTAACGGACACTGGGTATCGTGAGTGGACACTGGGTAACGCGAGTGACTCTGGATAATGCGAGTGGACACTGGGTAACGGACACTGGGTAACGCGAATGGACTCTGGATGATACGAGTGGACACTGGGTAACAGACACTGGGTAACGCGAGTGGACACTGGGTAATGGACACTGGGTAACGGACACTGGGTATCGTGAGTGGACATTGGGTAATGGACACTGGGTATCGCGAATGGACACTGGGTGACAGACACTGGGTAATAGACACTGGGTAATGGACACTGGGTAACGGATACTAGGTAAAGTGAGTGGACACTGGGTGACGGACACTGGGTAAAGTGAGTGGACACTGGGTGACGGACACTGGGTAAAGTGAGTGGACACTGGGTGACGGACACTGGGTAATGGACACTGGGTAAAAGACACTGGGTAACGGACACTGGGTAATAGACACTGGGTAAAGTGAGTGGACACTGAGTAACAGACACTGGGTAACGGACACTGGGTAAAGTGAGTGGACACTGGGTAACGGACACTGGGTAAAGTGAGTGGACACTGGGTGTCGGACACTGGGTAATGGACACTGGGTAAAAGACACTGGGTAACGGACACTGGGTAATAGACACTGGGTAAAGTGAGTGGACATTGGGTAACAGACACTGGTAACAGACACTGGGTAAAGTGAGTGGACACTGGGTAACGGACACTGGGTAAAGTGAGTGGACACTGGGTGTCGGGACACTGGGTAATGGACACTGGGTAAAAGACACTGGGTAACGGACACTGGGTAATAGACACTGGGTAAAGTGAGTGGACATTGGGTAACAGACACTGGGTAATGGACACTGGGTAACGGACACTGGGTAACGGACACTGGGTAACAGACACTGGGTAACAGACACTGGGTAAAGTGAGTGGACATTGGGTAACAGACACTGGTAATGGACACTGGGTAAAAGACACTGGGTAACGGACACTGGGTAATAGACACTGGGTAAAGTGAGTGGACATTGGGTAACAGACACTGGGTAACAGACACTGGGTAAAGTGAGTGGACACTGGGTAACAGACACTGGGTAACGGACACTGGGTAAAGTGAATGGACACTGGGTAACAGACACTGGGTAACGGGCGCTGGGTAAAGTGAGTGGACACTGGGTAACAGACACTGGGTAACGGACACTGGGTAAAGTGAGTGGACACTGGGTAACAGACACTGGGTAACGGGCGCTGGGTAATGGACACTGGGTAACGGACACTGGGTAACGGACACTGGGTAAAGTGAGTGGACACTGGGTAACAGACACTGGGTAACGGGCGCTGGGTAAAGTGAGTGGACACTGGGTAACAGACACTGGGTAACGGGCGCTGGGTAATGGACACTGGGTAACGGACACTGGGTAAAGTGAGTGGACATTGGGTAACAGACACTGGGTAATGGACACTGGGTAACGGACACTGGGTAACGGACATTGGGTAATAGACACTGGGTAAAGTGAGTGGACACTGGGTAACAGACACTGGGTAATGGACACTGGGTAACGGACACTGGGTAACGGACATTGGGTAATAGACACTGGGTAAAGTGAGTGGACATTGGGTAACAGACACTGGGTAATGGACACTGGGTAACGGACACTGGGTAACGGACATTGGGTAATAGACACTGGGTAAAGTGAGTGGACATTGGGTAACAGACACTGGGTAATGGACACTGGGTAACGGACACTGGGTAACGGACATTGGGTAATAGACACTGGGTAAAGTGAGTGGACATTGGGTAACAGACACTGGGTAATGGACACTGGGTAACGGACACTGGGTAACGGACATTGGGTAATAGACACTGGGTAAAGTGAGTGGACATTGGGTAACAGACACTGGGTAACAGACACTGGGTAAAGTGAGTGGACACTGGGTAACAGACACTGGGTAACGGACACTGGGTAAAGTGAATGGACACTGGGTAACAGACACTGGGTAACGGGCGCTGGGTAAAGTGAGTGGACACTGGGTAACAGACACTGGGTAACGGACACTGGGTAAAGTGAGTGGACACTGGGTAACAGACACTGGGTAACGGGCGCTGGGTAATGGACACTGGGTAACGGACACTGGGTAAAGTGAGTGGACATTGGGTAACAGACACTGGGTAATGGACACTGGGTAACGGACACTGGGTAACGGACATTGGGTAATAGACACTGGGTAAAGTGAGTGGACACTGGGTAACAGACACTGGGTAACAGACACTGGGTAATGGGCGCTGGGAAATGGACACTGGGTAACGTGAGTGGCCCAGGCAGTTGTTTGAGCTTTGACACTGGCATTGAGTTAAAAGGAACGGGGCAGAAAGGTGAACGTGAGCTCAGTGAGATCACGTCCAATAACTGAGTGTCCACGCTGTGACTAACAGCAAACTGGCCCCGTGCCTGCTGATTCCAATTCTGATTTGATCATCCACTGTCTAGACTTCCCACTGCCTCGGCAAAGCAGCCAGAATAAATAAGGACCCCCCCCCCCCCGCCCGCCACACGCACCCCGGACATTCTCGCTTCCACCTTCAGTCAGGGAAAAGGTACAAAACTCTGAGGTCCCGTACCGACCGACTCAAGAACAGCTTCTTCCCTGCTGCTGTCAGACTTTCGAATGGACCCACCTCGCATTAAGTTGATCTTTCTCTACACCCTCGCTGTGACTGTAACACTACATTCTGCACCCTCTCCTTCTCTATGAACGGTATGCTTTATTTGTACAGAACACAAGAAACAATACTTTTCACTGTGTATATGTGACAATAATAAATCAAATCAAAACCCAGTGGGTGCAAGGGGATGGGTGTGAGAGGGTGCTGTGGGTGTGTGGGGGGGGGCGGTGGTTATTAGTGGGGGTGTGGAGCTGGGAGCAGTGTGTGCGTTGGGTGCGATGGAGACCAGCTGCTGGTACCGGCTCTGAGGTGGGTTTACAATCTGTGATTGGCAGGTTGAGTGCACACTGTCTGGCTTTTGTCGATTCTGTATCTGTTATTTTTGTGATAAATGTTGAGACGTTGAAATTATGGGATGTTCTGATATGTGTGCAAATCGATCCATTGCCCTGTGCCGGCTGATATATCACCGAGAAGTTTATCAAATAAATCAATGTGTAAATAGACCCCGTGGAAACGTTTCTGTCTCTCTGGGTTCGTTCTGATTCCAGTTAGTGACCCCGGGGCGGGGGCAGACGGGGGGCTGGGGGGTCAAAACCAGCTCCAGAATTTCATCAGAATCTTCAGCCTGGATTATCCCAGTGAGGATTGGAGAGAATTCCACACATGGAGCAGCTCCAATTGGGAGTGAAGGGGAAGGGAGAGTGATTGGGAGTGAAGGGGGTGGAGGGGAAGGGGATCGAGGAGGAGAGGGGAAGGGGATCGAGGAGGCGAGGAGAGGAAGAAGGAGAAAGTATTTGAGGAAGGGAGGGGAATAGAGGAGCGACAGGAAGGAGGTGAAGATGTTTGAGGAGGGAGAGAATTCAATGAGAGGAGGGGGATTGAGAGACGGAGGATCTTCAAGGGAAATTCCGCAAGGGCAGAGGGATCGGTCCAGGAGTTTTACTGGGCAGAAATCAGCATCAGAGCCAATCAAATGGATTATTTAACATGGGCTCCGGAATATTCCTCGTCTCAACTGACACTTGGACAAAGACACACAAACTCTTGAGTTCTCGGACAGCCAATCTCCTTTATTGGATTGGACCGTCACCAGGCATCAAACTTCACCACACACAGAGTAATGAACCTTACACACAATTATTCAAAATATATCAAAACTTCTCAAAATATCCAAACTCGTGACTTGCTGTTGGAGCTCCTCTCCACAGTGAAGTGAACGGATCAGATTCCCCGCTGATGGGTTTTGTTTTGGTGTCTGTGCCTCCCAGACTCGGGGCCTTGTTTCTAAGGATGTGGTCAAGAAGGCGTATGGTGTACTGGCCTTCATTAATCGAGGGATTGAGTTTAGGAGTCGGGAGGTAATGCTGCAACTTTATAAGTCCCTTGTCAGGCCTCATTTGGAGTACTGTGCGCAGTTCTGGTCGCCTCACTATAGGAAAGATGTAGAAGCTATTGAAAGGGTACAGAGGAGATTTACAAGGATGTTGCCTGGATTGGGAGGCATGCCTTATGAAGTTAGGTTGAGGGAGCTGGGACTCTTCTCCCTGGAGAGACGAAGGTTGAGAGGCGACCTGATAGAGGTTTATAAAATGTTGAGAGGAATAGATAGGGTGGATTCTCAGAGGCTATTTCCCCGGGTTGAAATAGAACATAGAACATAGAACATAGAACATTACAGCGCAGAACAGGCCCTTCGGCCCACGATGTTGCGCCGACCAGTTACAAAAACAATGACCCACTAGCCTATACCAATCCCTTTTCGTCCATAAACCTATCCAGAGATCTCTTAAACGCCCCCAAACTAGACGCATTTACAACTGCAGCAGGCAGGGCATTCCAATCCCTCACCACCCGCTGGGTAAAGAACCTACCCCTGACATCCGTCCTGTAGCTACCCCCCTTAATTTAAAGTCATGCCCCCTCGTGCTAGCTTTCTCCATCCGAGGAAAAAGGCTATCACTATCCACCCTATCTAAACCTCTAATCATCTTATATGTTTCAATAAGATCCCCTCTTAGCCGCCTTCTTTCCAACGAAAACAACCCTAAATCCCTCAGTCTCTCCTCATAGGACCTCCCCACCATACCAGGCACCATCCTAGTAAACCTCCTCTGCACCCTCTCCAACGCCTCCACATCCTTCTTGTAATGCGGGGACCAGAACTGCACACAGTACTCCAAGTGCGGCCGCACTAGAGTAGTGTACAGTTGCAACATTACACTGCGACTCCTAAATTCAATCCCCCTACCAATAAACGCCAAGACACCGTACGCCTTCTTAACAACCTTATCTACTTGATTCCCAACTTTCAGGGATCTATGTACACATACACCTAGATCCCTCTGTTCATCCACACTATTCAAAGTCCTCCGGTTAGCCCTATACTCGACACATCTGTTGCTCCTACCAAAGTGAATTACCTCACACTTCTCCGCATTAAATTCCATCCGCCACCTCTCGGCCCAGCTCTGCAACCTATCTAAGTCTCCCTGCAGACTATGACACCCTTCCTCACAATCTACCACACTCCAATTTTGGTGTCATCAGCAAATTTACTAATCCACCCACAACTATACCCTCATCCAGATCATTAATAAAAATTACAAACAACAGTGGCCCCAAAACAGATCCCTGAGGCACACCACTCGTAACTGAACTCCATGATGAATATTTACCATCCACCACCACCCTCTGTCTCCTATCTGATAGCCAATTCCTGATCCAACTTCCTAGATTACCCACAATCCCATACATCTGCATTTTCTGCAGAAGCCTACCATGGTGAACCTTATCGAACGCCTTACTAAAATGGTCGCTACGAGAGGACACAGATTTAAGGTGCGGGGAGGCAAGTACAGAAGTGATGTTAGGGGTAAGTTTTTCACTCAGAGGGTGGTGAGTGAATGGAATCGGCTGCCATCAGTGGTGGTGGAGGCGAACTCGCTGGGGTCTTTTAAAAGACTTCTGGATGAGTATATGGAATTTAATGGGGTTATAGATAGGTCTATAGATTGGTAGGTGTTGATGTGATCGGCGCAACTTGTGGGCCGAAGGGCCTGTTTGTGCTGTAGTGTTCTATGTTCTATGTTCTAAAGTGGTCGATCCAGGGTTACTGCTGCTGATATCCTGAAAGAAATCCTGCTGGTAGTATCCATGTTTCCAGGCACTTACTCCAAGCAGAGGCACTAATCAATCTCTGTCTCTTTAGTCATACATTCTAGAGTCGTGCCTCTGTCAGGGGGTTGTCATTCTCTCAGGAACACAACACACAGGACAGGCCAATCACTGTTTGTTCAAGGCATAGCAACAGCCAGTGTCCAATCAATTCTCATGTTCTTTCTATGGCTACACATCTTGTTCTTTGGTGCTCCCACAATCCTTAGCCTATCACAGAGTTAGCTCTTTGAACCAACAGGCTCTGCTGGTGTCTTTATGAATACTCATCAGAGTATAAAACCATCTCTGAACTTCCTCCAATGCTACTATACCCCTTCTTAAGTGAGGAGACCAAAATTGTATATAGATAGAGTAAAACATCCTGACTTTAATATTCCATTCCGTGTGCAATAAACAACATTCCAATTGCCTTGCTGTACCTGATTCATGTACCAGGACACCCAGATCCCCTCTGTACTTCAGAATTCCGCAATCTCTCTCCATTTAAACAATTTGCTGCTTTTCTATACTTCCTGTTATAATCCAGGTCAGAAACTCCAAAGTGTTTTATGAAATCCACATGGATTGTAAGTTTTGCAATTTGAATTTGTCTAGGAAATGCATGAGATGTTTCACTTCAGCTATGATTCAAACGACCCACTAGGGAGTTATTATCAAACAAAGTTTCTTTTAGAATATAGTTAACACAGAATAAGAAAAATTAGTAATAACTTCTACCAACTACAAACAAGGAAAAAAATGATGTTAGTGAATAAATCTTAACTAAATGCTCTGTTCCAATTCAACATACTTCTTGTAAACATACACCTGCCACAACTTTAACACAGAAAATACGAATGCCCTCCCTCAGTACTGACCCTCTGACAGTGTGGCACTCCCTCAGCACTGACCATCTGACAGTGTGGCACTCCCTCAGCACTGACCCTCTGACAGTGCGGCACTCCCTCAGCACTGACCCTCTGACAGTACGGCACTCCCTCATACTGACCCTCTGACAGTGCAACACTCCCTCAGCACTGACCCTCTGACAGTGCAGCACTCCCTCATACTGACCCTCTGACAGTGCGGCACTCCCTCAGCACTGACCCTCTGACAGTGCGGCACTCCCTCAGCACTGACCCTCTGACAGTGCGGCACTCCCTCAGCACTGACCCTCTGACAGTGCGGCACTCCCTCAGCACTGACCCTCTGACAGTGTGGCGCTCCCTCCCCAATATCCCCCTCCCTCCCCCATAACCCCTCCCCCTCCCCCCTCCCCCACCACCCCCCACCACCCTCCCCCCCCCCTCCCCATCTCCCCTTGCTGTGCGTAAATTAGTGACCAATTTTCCTACGTT
Organism: Carcharhinus amblyrhynchos; assembly: GCF_965287045.1. Taxonomy (NCBI): domain Eukaryota; kingdom Metazoa; phylum Chordata; class Chondrichthyes; order Carcharhiniformes; family Carcharhinidae; genus Carcharhinus; species Carcharhinus amblyrhynchos. The sequence goes on from NW_027650640.1 coordinate 11,492, forward strand.
ACAACAATGATCATACTTTAAAGTTAATTCATTGGTTGTAAAGCTCTTTGGGATGAGATAGGCGCTATAGAAATGCAAGACTTCTTTTCAAAGTCCCTCCATGCTTGACCTTTGACCCCATCTCTGCCCCAAATCATCCAGGCTCAGTCCCACATCCCCCACCCCTTCCACCCTCCCCCCCCCACCGGGTGTTAGAGTGCTCGGTAAGAGTGGAGGGGGTGGGGGAGGGTCAAGTAGCCAAGAAACAAAACCCATTCCCCTCCAGCCATCGCTCTCCACTCTCCCTCAAGGCGGCAGGTCAGAGGTTAAAGATCAAAGGGAGAAAGGGAAACACACACAAACACAAGAGATCACAGGTCAACCCACAGAGGTGGGGGGGGGGGCAGTGCGAGGGGGGGCAGTGCGAGGGGGGGCAGTGCGAGGGGGGGCAGTGCGAGGGGGGAGCAGTGCGAGGGGGGGCAGTGCGGGGGGGGAGCAGTGCGAGGGGGGGCAGTGCGGGGGGGGCAGTGCGAGGGGGGGCAGTGCGGGGGGGGAGCAGTGCGAGGGGGGGCAGTGCGGGGGGGGGTGCGAGGGGGGGGCAGTGCGAGGCAGAGGGGCAAAAAGTGCTGGGTTCGGGTTAGAGGCAGGGCTGGGTGGAGGTCAAGTGCAGGACTGACCGTGGGGAGTGGCAGGGCTGGGAGTGGGGGAGGGGCAGGGCTGAGTGGGGGGGGAGGGGCAGGGCTGAGTGGGGGGAGGGGCAGGGCTGGGGGTGGGGGAGGGGCAGGGCTGGGGGAGGGGGAGGGGCAGGGCTGGGAGTGGGGGAGGGGCAGGGCTGAGTGGGGGGGGAGGGGCAGGGCTGAGTGGGGGGGAGGGGCAGGGCTGGGGGTGGGGGAGGGGCAGGGCTGGGAGTGGGGGAGGGGCAGGGCTGGGAGTGGGGGAGGGGCAGGGCTGGGGGTGGGGGGGGGCAGGGCTGGGGGTGGGGGAGGGGCAGGGCTGGGGGTGGGGGAGGGGCAGGGCTGGGAGTGGGGGAGGGGCAGGGCTGAGTGGGGGGGAGGGGCAGGGCTGGGGGTGGGGGAGGGGCAGGGCTGGGGGTGGGGGGAGGGGCAGGGCTGGGGTGTGGGGGGAGGGGCAGGGCTGGGGTGTGGGGGAGGGGCAGGGCTGGGGGTGGGGGGAGGGGCAGGGCTGGGGTGTGGGGGAGGGGCAGGGCTGGGGTGTGGGGGGAGGGGCAGGGCTGGGGTGGGGGAGGGGCAGGGCTGGGGGTGGGGGGGTGCAGTGGGTGATGGTGTGGGGGGGTGGGGGTGAACAGGTCAGGGTAAGGGGGCCTGAGGCCTGTCTATGGGGGTCCCACGGTGCTGACGGTGGTATAGCTGAACTTGGACATGGAGGTAGCAGTGGTTGCCGCCTCCTCCTCCAGATCCTTAAACACCCGGAGTGGACGCAGGCAGCGGGAGAAGGTGGTGAGGAAGGCCTTGCGGAAACGCTTGTTCATGAAGCAGTAAACCAGGGGGTTGACGCAGGAGGAGGTGTAGGACAGGAGGTGGATGAAGGAGATGGGCGCACCGGACAGGCGGCGAATGGCATTCAGATCGTCAAAGGCTCGCCAGGTGTTGACGCTGTAGATGGGCATCCAACAGATAAAGAACATCACCACAATCACAATCAGCATCCGGATCACCCGCTTCTTGGCCACCAGTTTGGACTCCGAGGCGTTACTGCGGACATGGTCCAGCTTGGCACTGCTGCTAGGGGTCAGGGTGGCCATCTCCATCGAGTTCCGCCTCTTACCCACTTGCAGGTAGCAACCGTCACTGTCCTCGTAGTGAGGGACACTGGCAGCTCCGTTACTGTGAGCTAGAAATAAAACATTCCGACAGGTTAACGGGGGAGAACAGACCCGAATAATCAAAACACTCATCCCATTCATCACCTCACCACAAACCAGCACATCCCACAGTGCGGCACTCCCTCAGCACTGACCCTCTGGCAGTGCGGCACTCCCTCAGCACTGACCCTCTGACAGTGCGGCGCTCCCTCAGCACTGACCCTCTGACAGTGCGGCACTCCCTCTGCACTGACCCTCTGACAGTGCGGCGCTCCCTCAGCACTGACCCTCTGACAGTGCGGCACTCCCTCTGCACTGACCCTCTGACAGTGCGGCGCTCCCTCAGCACTGACCCTCTGACAGTGCGGCACTCCCTTTGCACTGACCCTCTGACAGTGCGGCACTCCTCAGCACTGACCCTCTGACAGTGCGGCACTCCCTCTGCACTGACCCTCTGACAGTGCGGCACTCCCTCAGCACTGACCCTCTGACAGTGCGGCACTCCCTCTGCACTGACCCTCTGACAGTGCGGCACTCCCTCAGCACTGACCCTCTGACAGTGCGGCACTCCCTCAGCACTGACCCTCTGACAGTGCGGCACTCCCTCTGCACTGACCCTCTGACAGTGCGGCACTCCCTCAGCACTGACCCTCTGACAGTGCGGCACTCCCTCTGCACTGACCCTCTGACAGTGCGGCACTCCCTCAGTACTGACCCTCTGACAGTGCGGCACTCCCTCAGTACTGACCCTCTGACAGTGCGGCACTCCCTCAGTACTGACCCTCTGACAGTGCGGCACTCCCTCAGCACTGACCCTCTGACAGTGCGGCACTCCTCAGCACTGACCCTCTGACAGTGCGGCACTCCCTCAGTACTGACCCTCTGACAGTGCGGCACTCCCTCAGCACTGACCCTCTGACAGTGCGGCACTCCCTCAGCACTGACCCTCTGACAGTGCGGCACTCCCTCTGCACTGACCCTCTGACAGTGCGGCACTCCCTCTGCACTGACCCTCTGACAGTGCGGCGCTCCTCAGCACTGACCCTCTGACAGTGCGGCACTCCCTCAGCACTGACCCTCTGGCAGTGCGGCACTCCCTCAGCACTGACCCTCTGACAGTGCGGCGCTCCCTCAGCACTGACCCTCTGACAGTGCGGCACTCCCTCTGCACTGACCCTCTGACAGTGCGGCGCTCCCTCAGCACTGACCCTCTGACAGTGCGGCACTCCCTTTGCACTGACCCTCTGACAGTGCGGCACTCCCTCAGCACTGACCCTCTGACAGTGCGGCACTCCCTCTGCACTGACCCTCTGACAGTGCGGCACTCCTCAGCACTGACCCTCTGACAGTGCGGCACTCCCTCTGCACTGACCCTCTGACAGTGCGGCACTCCCTCAGCACTGACCCTCTGACAGTGCGGCACTCCCTCAGCACTGACCCTCTGACAGTGCGGCACTCCCTCTGCACTGACCCTCTGACAGTGCGGCACTCCCTCAGCACTGACCCTCTGACAGTGCGGCACTCCCTCTGCACTGACCCTCTGACAGTGCGGCACTCCCTCAGTACTGACCCTCTGACAGTGCGGCACTCCCTCAGTACTGACCCTCTGACAGTGCGGCACTCCTCAGTACTGACCCTCTGACAGTGCGGCACTCCCTCAGCACTGACCCTCTGACAGTGCGGCACTCCCTCAGTACTGACCCTCTGACAGTGCGGCACTCCCTCAGCACTGACCCTCTGACAGTGCGGCACTCCCTCAGTACTGACCCTCTGACAGTGCGGCACTCCCTCAGCACTGACCCTCTGACAGTGCGGCACTCCCTCAGCACTGACCCTCTGACAGTGCGGCACTCCCTCAGCACTGACCCTCTGACAGTGTGGCAAGCTGTTACGCTTGGTGAGTTGTTGCTGTGTATATTGTACGTGGTATTTGTTTAGTTCTGGATCAGACTCCCCGAGGTTTATTTTGAAGCCGGACCCCAAATTTACGATTTTGCCATTAGTGTGGGGATTGGATGCTTCACTTTAGGTGAGATTCTATTGACCGACTGGGAGGCTTTTAACAAAACCAACATTATTAAATAGCACAGTTTAACTATAACAAATGAGTTAGATTAACATTTAACAATTGAACAGTACTGATATAAACAATTCTTAACTGCTAACCGATCACTGAGTTCCAATTCATGAAAAGTTCTGTTACAGACTTGGATCATCTGTTTAAAACTAATTCGCAAAACACAGGTGCATTTGCTTGTCTCAAGTTAATGGCCCCAGAACTTACAGAATACGTCTACAGAGACAGAAAGAGAGAGAGAGACAGAGAGAGAGACAGCGAGAGAGAGAGAGACAGAGAGAGAGAGAGAGAGACAGAGAGACAGAGAGACAGAGAGAGAGACAGAGACAGAGAGAGAGACAGAGACAGAGACAGAGAGAGAGAGAGAGAGAGGGGGAGACAGAGAGAGAGAGACAGAGACAGAGAGAGAGAGAGAGGGAGAGCAAGAGATATTTTGCTTCTTTCACAACCAGGAAGTAACTTTTTGTTTTTATGATGACAGAGAAACTGTGTTTTTCTCTGCAAATGTAGCTCCTCCCACCAAACACATGACCTTGCCCCTGTTAATCACCCTGTTAATCAACCTAATCAAATTGCTGTGATGAAACCCTTGGGGTACCTAAGTAAACACAAATGCATTAGCTTTGCTTAATCACTCTGGAATTTTACCACCCGCCATGGGAATCAGAGCAGGCGAGAGGGTGGACCATGAAAAGGTTCATTGACCTCAGATGGGATTTTACAGTTTTGGGAAGAGTAAGGCTATAAAATCCTGCCTTCCTTGTTCAAAATGAATACTTCTCCTGTGCTGCAAGCTACTAATTTAAAAGATTTCTTAGACAAATCGACACCCTGCAAAACAGATCTGAATTTTAAACATACCCCTTAAAAGAACATAATCTGAAATATATTCATTAATGGCACAGTATCATCACAGTACACATGATAACACTGAGACTCAGTGATGGAGGGAGTGGATGTTTGTAGATGGGGTGCCAATCAAGTGGGGCTGCTTTGTCCTGGATGGTGTTGAGCTTCTTAAGTGTTGGAGCTGCACCCATAAGAACATAAGAAATAGGAGCAGGAGTAGGCCATCTAGCCCTTCGAGCCTGCCCCGCCATTCAATAAGATCATGGCTGATCTGTCGTGGCTCAGTTCCACATTCCCGCCCTCTCCCCATAATCCCTTAATCCCCTCTCTTATCAAAAACCCATCTACCCGCGTCTTAAATATATTTAGCGAGGCAGCCTCCACCACTTCAACGGGCAGAGAATTCCAGAGATTCACCACCCTTTGAGCGAAGAAGTTCCTCCTCAACTCCGATCTAAACCGGCCCCCCTTTATCTTGAGGCTGTGCCCTCTAGTCCTACCGTCCTTTCTAAGTGGGACAAGTGGCGAGTATTCTATCACACTCCCAACTTGTGCCCTGTAGATGGTGGACAGGCTTTGGGGAGTCAAGAAGTGAATTACTCGTGGCAATATTCCTGGCCTCTGACCTGCTCTTGTAGCCACTGTTTATGGTGGTGAGTCCAGTTGAGTTTCTGGTCAATGGTGACCCCAAGGATGTTGACCGTGGAGGATTCAGTGACGGTTACACCATTGAATGTTAAAGGGCGGTGGTTAATGTATCTCTTATTGGTGATGGTCATTGCCTGGCATTTGTGTGGCACAAATGTTACTGCCACTTGTCAGCCCAAGCCTGGATATTGTCCAGATCTTGCTGCAATTGAACATGGACTGCTTCAGTATCTGAGGGGTCGCGAATGGTGCTGAACATTGTGCAATCATCAGCGAACATTTCCACTTCTGACTTTATGATGGAGGGGAGGTTATTGATGAAGCAGCTGAAGATGGTTGGGCCCAGGACACTATCCTGAGGGAGTCCTGCAGAGATGTCCTAGAGCTGAGAGCCTGACCCTCCACAACCATCTTCCGATGTTGAAAGCGAAACATTGCAGTCAAATCCTGCCTTAATGTCGGCAGCAGGTCACCCTCACCTCATCTTCAACATTTCGATCACGTTGCTCCAGAATTTGTGTTATTCCAATGGGACTGATTCAGTTGTTAAGTTTTGTTAACTCTCCATATCCAGTTTCGAATGAATCTGTGTATGTGTGTGTGTTATTTCCCTCGATGGGAGATGAGTATTCAGTGCGGTGTGCAATGATGCCTACAGGTTGTTATTCGCTGCTCGTTATTCCTTTACCGTCTGTAGTTTTTCACATCAATCTGATTTGTTAGCTTTGTCACCTCGGGGATAGTTTTTAATGTTCCGTGAAGGAGCTAAGCTATTAAACCATAATGACCAGAATGTACAAGTGCTGAATATCTGACTGGTTCCTTGATCAGGACTCATTTATCATGAATGAGAAATGAGAAACTCGGCTAATGTTCTGGGGAGCCGGGTTCGAACCCCGCCATGGCAGCTGATGGAATTAGAATTCAGTGAGAAAGATCTGGAATTAAGAATCTACTGATGACCATGAAACTGTTGTCGATTGTCAGAAAAATTATCTGGGTCACTAATGTCCTTTAGGGAAGGAAATCTGCCGTCCTTACCCGGTCTGGCCTACATGTGACTCCAGAGACACAGCAACGTGGCTTTTCACTGTAAGTTAATACATGTGACAATAAATTAAATCGAATCAAAATTCGCTCTATAACCCTCCCCTCTCTATCTTACTTTCTCCTTTGACGATGGTTCTGAAGAGTGACTTCTTTGACTGAGCTTGTGTTTTCCTGAGGGAATATTTGTTGACAGTTCCGATGTGTGAAATTATATTTAATGGCCACACCTGAGATGTAACTATGATGTCTTGCAGCATGTGAGGCGCTACAAGAATGCAGACTGTGGCAGCTTCTTGCCTGTACATCCTGAGAGAGGATCCGAGTGTGAAGAGAGATTCTTACGGCTGTTGCCAGAATTCCCGGGGTGTAAATTTAAACTCTTAACCTATTCCTCATCACAACAAAACAACTCAATGGAAATAACTGACATTAATGCATCATCTTCTCTCCGAGAAGCTATTTAAAAATCTGCTCGCGCTCATTCGCAGATTAGCCGCAGAATAAACAACACCAGCGTTTCAGTTTAAAATAGGAGAGTCATAAAATCATCCCTAATATTTTTCCGATGTGCAGACTCTGTGCCTCTCGCTGTCCTGCTCTTTCTGACACTCTCTCACTGAGGAACTGAGCCTCACAGAGAGGGGAAAGGGCAACACACTGAGGTCAGGGCTCAGGGGGGCCAGGTTTGATTTTGCAAAGTGCATCGGGCAAGAGGGAGGAGCACAGATCAGCGAGACTGGTAATATCTTTCCCCAAAGGTCAGGGAGTCTAAAACTAGAGGGCAGAGGTTTAAGGTGAGAGGGGAGAGGGTCCAGAGGGGGTAACTTTTTTCACACAGAGGGTGGTGAGTGTCTGGAACAAGCTGCCAGAGGTAGTAGTAGAGGTGGGTACAATTTTGTCTTTTAAAAAGCATTTAGATAGTTACATGGGTACGATGGGTATAGAGGGATATGGGCCAAATGTGGGTAATTGGGATTAGTTTAGGGGTTTTAAAAAGAAGGGCAGCACGGACAAGCTGGGCCGAATGGCCTGTTTCCGTGCTGTAAACCTCTGTGACTCTATGACTGAGATTTTGGGGGGAGGGGACAGGGGATGAGGAGGCGGTATACAGGAGGGAGGGTGGAGTACAGGAGAGGGGGCAGTGTACTGGAGGGAGGGCAGTGTATCGGGGGAGGCAGTGTATCGGGGGGGGGGGCAGTGTATGGGTGGGTGCGGCGTACAGAGGGTGCGGCATACAGGAGGGAGGGGGTAGTGTACAGGAGAGGGGGGGCGGTGTACGGGGGGGTGTGGTGTATGGGGGGGTGCGGTGTATGAGGGGGGCGGTGTACAGGGGGGGCGGTGTACAGGGGGGGGCGGTGTACAGGGGGGGCAGTGTACGGGAGAGGGGGCGGTGTGGGGGGGGGCGGTGTGCCGGGGGGGGCGGTGCACAGAGGGGGCGGTGTACGGGAGAGGGGGCGGTGTGGGGGGGGGCGGTGTACAGGGGGGGCGGTGCACAGGGGGGGCGGTGCACAGGGGGGGCGGTGTAGGGGGGGCGGTGTATGGGGGGTGCGGTGTATGGGGGGGGCGGTGCACAGGGCGGGTGTGGTGTACAGGGGGGGTGCGGTGTACGGGGGGGGGCGGTGTACAGGGGGGGGGCGGTGTACGGGGGGGGCGGTGTACGGGGGGGGGCGGTGTACGGGAGAGGGGGCGGTGTACAGGGGGGGGTGGTGTACTGGGGGGGCGGTGTACGGGGGGGGGGGGCGGTGTACGGGGGGGCGGTGTACAGGGGGGGGGCGGTGTACAGGGGGGGTGGTGTACGGGGTAGGGGGGGTGTATTGGGGGGGTGGTGTACGGGGTGGGGGGGGTGTACTGGGGGGGGTGTACTGGGGGGGCGGTGTATGGGGTTGGGGGGGGGTGTACGGGGGGGGGTGTACTGGGGGGGCGGTGTATGGGGTTGGGGGGGGGTGTACAGGAGATAATGAGCAAAGCGAATGGGACGTTGGTTTTTATTCCAGCTGTGGTGGGGCAGGGGCAGTGATCCCTCGGTTGGTCACAGCCCTGGAAAGGCTGGACACAACCCCTGCCCCCTGACAACAATTCCAGATGTGGAGATGCCGGTGTTGGACTGGGATGGGCACAGGAAGAAGTTTCACAACACCAGGGAAAAGTCCAACAGGATTATTTGGAATCACGAGCTTTTGGAGCGCTGTCCCTTCGCCAGGTGAGTTGTGAGTGACAATTCCAGGGTTTCCACCCTCTGGATATGGACGATTAAGCGATGGTCTGATGTGATCGTGTTTAAGATGATCGGGGGGCGGGGGGGGGGGGGGGGGGGTGTCGAGGGGGCAGGGGTAGTGGTGGGGGGGGCGGGGGTAGCTGGGGGGGGGGGGGGTGGTGGGGGGTGCGGGGGAGAATCCAGAACAAGGGAGCAGAACCTGGAAATTCCAGACTGACTGTCCGGGGGGGATGTCAGGAAGCATCTTCCTGAATCTGGGATCGGCCTGAGGTTGAAGCGATGCACAGAGTTTCCTGTAACTCTCACCCATGGTCTTACTGAGGGAATGGGAAAGGTGCAGCTTGTAACTGGGATCCAGCCTCTGAGCAGCGCCCGTGTTAGTCAGGGTCTCAGTACTGGAGCCCGGGTCTTCACTCAGCAATAACTTTCATTTATATAGCACCTTTAACGTAGTATCCCAAGATGCTTCGCAGGAGCATCACAAACTCAAATTTAACACCCAGTCACCGAGGGAGATACTCAGGTCACCAAACACTTGGTAAAGAGGTCAGAGAATAACGGTCTTCCCAATATTGAACTGGTGGAAATTCCAGTCCATCCAGCGCTGGATGTGGGATAAACAGTCGGATCATTGAGCTGCGGTGGAGAGATGGGGGGGGGGGGGGGGTGGAGCTGGGGGGGGGGTGCAGCTGAGGGGTGGAGCTGGGGGGGGTGGTCTTTAGCGTCCGGGTGAAAACTAACACTCTGCTTCTGGGTGTTGTCATTGAGGAGGCAGTGAGTGGGTGAGGAATGGGAGGGTCCAAGGATGGATCCTTGTTGGGGGTTGGGGGGTGGTCACCACAGGGAACGGGACGGGGTCAGGAACAGAAGCCATTGATTAGATGCCAATCACTCCAAATCTTCACTTTGAGACTTGAAATAACTTCAATATTTCCACAATTAAACAGAAACCTTTTCAATGTAAAGAATCTTTAATTGAACGGCCACCGTGGGCATGGAGAATGGGTAATAAACCCCCCCCCCGAGGGGGCTTTCCTGATTGTGAGTGGAGCTCAGCCATTGGGAAATGAGCAGTGGGAGTTAGATCCCGGATGGGGTGTTATAGATCCGGAGTACAGGAATTGTGTTGCTGTAAGTCACGGGAGTGGGTTTCATGTTTTATAAAGCAATGTGATAATGGAAAACTGCCTCTGGCCAGATTATTAAGTTGAGCACAATTGTCTCTGACCCACGTTTCTCACTCTCAAACCGAATGCAAAATTCTACCATGTTGTGATCACTGTTTCCTTGGGGACCATTTACTCTGGGATTGTTTACTAAACCTGCTTCATTTTACATTCCAGATCCAATACAGCCTGATCCCCAGCTGGATCCACTACACAGTGCTCCAGGAAATTGGCCCAAACCCAATCTATGAATTCTTCCTCAGGGCTGTCACTGTTAGTTTGAGTTTCTCAATCCACAAAAAGATTAAAGTCCCCAGTGACTCGGGTCCTGCCTTTCTAACATTCCCTCATTAACCTCCTGAAGTGTTGGACTGGCTGACAAACACTTTGGAGGGTGCTTTGTAAATGCAGTTCTATCACTTTCCTCTGCATAATCAGGGACTGTTGGTGTTACATTAAGTCAATCCCATCCAGCTCCCATCAAAGACCCAAATAATCCTTTAAAAGCCGCTGGCTGTTGGAAATCTCGACCCTGCCCCCCCACCTCGTCCTTGTCCTCGTTGAACTCGCCATTGACCCTATAAAGGTGACGACAGTGACCTCTGCCCCACACTCTGTCCAATCGAATGGCCTCGCTCTCTGACCTCAGAGGGAACCTGGTTTGAACCCCTCCAGAGGTTCAGCAAACATTCCAAATTCCCTCCGAACATTCCTAACCCTGGAATCCAATCCAATCCAAACTGGGATCCGATGTTTGGGATCAAGAATGGAATGAACAGTTCATTCGCAACCTGAGTTTTAAACATTGGTTTTTATGAGGTAAAGTCTGTACAGAACTGTCCTCACTATCACATTGCAGAATAATATTTAGCTTTAGGAAGTTTTATTGCAGTGCTAAAGTTAAACAGCATTTTATTGCAGTTTGCTGGTGTGAAGAGAGCCAAGGGATTGAGAGACAACATTGAGGGGAGCGAACCCTGTTACCCACTGAACCCCACAGAGAAACACCCCCCTTCACTGTAAAACCCGTAATAATCTGACCTGTAATAATCTGACCCTGTATAACCTGACCTGTAATAATTTGGCCTGTAATAATCTAACCTGTAATAACCTGACCTGTAATAATCTGACCTGTAATAATTTGGCCTGTAATAATCTAACCTGTAATAACCTGACCTGTAATAATCCGACCTGAAATAATCCAACCTGTAATAATCTGACCCGTAATAATCTGACCTGTAATAATTTGGCTTGTAATAATCTGACCTGTAATAATCTGGCCTGTAATAGTCCGACCTGTAATAATCTGACCTGTAATAATCCGACCTGTAATAATCTGGCCTGTAATAATCTGGCCTGTAATAGTCCGACCTGTAATAATCTGACCTGTAATAATCCGAACTGTAATAATCTGGCCTGTAATAATTTGGCCTGTAAACGTAGAAGTAGGAGGAGGCCATTCAGCCCTTTGGACCCTGTGCCACCGTTCATTTTGATCGTGGCTGATCATCGAGTTCAATATCCTGACCCCCCCCTCCCCCCCACCCCCCATTATCCCTCGATCCCTTTTGCCCCCAAGAGCAAAATCTAATTTCTTCTTGAAATCAGACAATGTTTTGGCCTCAACTTCTATAATCATCTGACCTGTAATAATTGGACCTGTAATAATTGGACCTGTACTACAGAATCCCTATGGTGCAGAAGGAGCCATTCGGCCCATCGAGTCTGTACTGACCATAATCCCACCCAGGCCCTATCCCCATAACCCCACGTAATGACCCTGCTAATCCCCCCCCCGACACTGAGGGGCAGTTTAGCATCGCCATCGACCTAACCCTCACATCCCTGTTAATCTGACCTGTAATAATCTGGTCTCAATCCTGGCATTGGTTCTGAGACGGATTTAGTATTATTGAGGAGTTGGTTATCTTGTTCATTCTGCGGTCACACACGGACTGCAGGCTGGGGAAGGACAGCAGATCGCTTTCCCTAAAGAGCAGCTGGGTTTTTCCAACAATCGTTTCCTGATCAACATTCAACTTTTAAATCAGATTTTTATGGATTCAAATTCCACCATCTCCGGTGGGATTTGGACCCGGATCCCCAGGGTATTTTCCCGGGTCTATGGAGTACCCACCCAGTGACAATCGCACTGCCAGTCCCGGTGATGCAGCAGCTCAGCTCGGGGGCATTCAGCTGGTCCAAGGTGCAGTTGTTGATGGTACTGGGAGATGGGGGAGACTGGCTTCAGACACAGGCTGTCCCCACACGGACGGGCGTGAGTCCAGTAGCAGCCGATCGGGACGGTGAACCCACTGCCGATATATTCCCACACCCACTGCAGTTTCACACATCAAAGGGTTTAAGGTGATTGAAGAATTTGACTGGGTCGATCGAGAGAAACTATTTCCTCTGGTGGGGGAAGTCCAGAACAAGGGGGCCAGAGTCTTCATCGTGGAGCCAGGCTGTTCGCCCGGGGGGGGGGATATCAGGAAGTCAGATGGGGTTTGGGAGTGGGAATCGGGAACTCTTTCCCACTGTAGAATCTGGGAGGGAGTTGGGAACGTACTGACTGGGATTGAGAGATATTTTGTGTAACGTTGAGGGTTATGGAACGCGGTGAATGGAGTTAAAATATAAATGAACCTGGATCGAACTGAAGGCATGAACAAGCCCAGAGGGGCGGAATGGCCTCCTCCTGTGGGGGAAGGGGGTAGGAAAGGTAAATGGAAATGTTTCAGAGGAATTGTTAGAATGGACTCAGCCCCCATCTCCACCCACAAGGCCAGTTGTGGGCGTTGGTGGGGAGATGGGGGAAGGATATTCCAGATGATTGCACAATGTTCAGCACCATTCGCGACCCCTCAGATACTGAAGCAGTCCATGTTCAATTGCAGCAAGATCTGGACAATATCCAGGCTTGGGCTGACAAGTGGCAGTAACGTTTGTGCCACACAAATGCCAGGCAATGACCATCACCAATAAGAGATACATTAACCACCGCCCTTTAACATTCAATGGTGTAACCGTCACTGAATCCTCCACGGTCAACATCCTTGGGGTCACCATTGACCAGAAACTCAACTGGACTCACACCATAAACAGTGGCTACAAGAGCAGGTCAGAGGCCAGGAATATTGCCACGAGTAATTCACTTCTTGACTCCCCAAAGCCTGTCCACCATCTATAGGGCACAAGTTGGGAGTGTGATAGAATACATCACACTTGCCTGGATGGGCACAGCTTCAGTGATACTGTACAGTCGGTCAGGAGTTAGTACTGCCGCACTGTCAGAGGGTCAGTGCTGAGGGAGTGTCGCACTGTCAGAGAGTCAGTGCTGAGGGAGTGCCGCACTGTCAGAGGGTCGGTGCTGAGGGAGTGCCGCCACTGTCAGAGGGTCAGTGCTGAGGGAGTGCTGCACTGTCAGAGGGTCAGTACTGAGGGAGTGCCGCACTGTCAGAGGGTCAGTGCTGAGGGAGTGCCGCACTGTCAGAGAGTCAGTGCTGAGGGAGTGCCGCACTGTCAGAGGGTCGGTGCTGAGGGAGTGCCGCACTGTCAGAGGGTCAGTGCTGAGGGAGTGCCGCACTGTCAGAGGGTCAGTGCTGAGGGAGTGCCGCACTGTCAGAGGGTCAGTGCTGAGGGAGTGCCGCACTGTCAGAGGGTCAGTGCTGAGGGAGTGCCGCACTGTCAGAGGGTCAGTGCTGAGGGAGTGCCGCACTGTCAGAGGGTCAGTGCTGAGGGAGTGCCGCACCGTCAGAGGGTCAGTGCTGAGGGAGTGCCGCACTGTCAGAGGGTCAGTGCTGAGGGAGTGCCGCACTGTCAGAGGGTCAGTACTGAGGGAGTGCCGCACTGTCAGAGGGTCAGTGCTGAGGGAGTGTCGCACTGTCAGAGAGTCAGTGCTGAGGGAGTGCCGCACTGTCAGAGGGTCAGTGCTGAGGGAGTGCCGCACTGTCAGAGGGTCAGTGCTGAGGGAGTGCCGCACTGTCAGAGGGTCAGTGCTGAGGGAGTGCCGCACCGTCAGAGGGTCAGTGCTGAGGGAGTGCCGCACCGTCAGAGGGTCAGTGCTGAGGGAGTGCCGCACTGTCAGAGGGTCAGTGCTGAGGGAGTGCCGCACCGTCAGAGGGTCAGTGCTGAGGGAGTGCCGCACTGTCAGAGGGTCAGTGCTGAGGGAGTGCCGCACTGTCAGAGGGTCAGTGCTGAGGGAGTGCCGCACTGTCAGAGGGTCAGTGCTGAGGGAGTGACGCACTGTCAGAGGGTCAGTGCTGAGGGAGTGCCGCACTGTCAGAGGGTCAGTGCTGAGGGAGTGCCGCACTGTCAGAGGGTCAGTGCTGAGGGAGTGCCGCACTGTCAGAGGGTCAGTGCTGAGGAGTGCCGCACTGTCAGAGGTCAGTGCTGAGGGAGTGCCGCACTGTCAGAGGGTCAGTGCTGAGGGAGTGCCGCACTGTCAGAGGGCCAGTGCTGAGGGAGTGCCGCACTGTCAGAGGGTCAGTGCTGAGGGAGTGCCGCACTGTCAGAGGGTCAGTGCTGAGGGAGTGCCGCACTGTCAGAGGGTCAGTGCTGGGGGGGGGTGCCGCACTGTCAGAGGTCAGTGCTGAGGGAGTGCCGCACTGTCAGAGGGTCAGTACTGAGGGAGTGCCGCACTGTCAGAGGGTCAGTACTGAGGGAGTGCCGCACTGTCAGAGGGTCAGTACTGAGGGAGTGCCGCACTGTCAGGGGTCAGTGCTGAGGAATATTTCTGCTGACCATCTGGTGAATGTTTATCTTGGATCCAACCCGATTGGAATGGATTAACTGGTTAAATTGTCACGTTGCTGTTTGTGGGATCTTGCTGTGTAGAATTTGCTTGCTGCGTTTCCTGCAGGTGGGCTCTGATTGCACGGAGCGTCTCCGCAGGCCCTGACGTGCTGAGGAAGTGGAGTGGGTGGGGGAATGGGAATCCGCGGCGTGAGGAATCTGTTCTCCGTGAGCTGGTGGTGAGATCGGAGTCGGATTCTTCCCGCTGTGAGCTCCTGTTCCGATCAATCTCTGCTCCCCCTCCGACACTCCCTGCTGCTCTCAAACCCATCAGTATCAGAGTCAGACCCTCGGCAGCCAGGAGAATACTTTTACACGACTCTCCTTCATTCGAATTCTCAGGAATCACGCTTGGTTATTTTAAATCAGCTCCAGCTGAGTCACGGACAATGTTCCTGTGTATTGTGTGTGTGTCCCCAGCCCCGTCACTGAGGGATCAAGAATTACTCAAATGTCTGGTGTCTCCGCAGGGACTGAGTGAGTCACCGTCAGAAGGATGCAGGTTCACTCTGTGGGTTGTGTTCTGACTCTCTCAGCACCTTCCCACCTCACACCCTCCGACTGACCAGCTCTCTACTGTCTCAGACCCCAAGTTCATTCACCCGATACCCCAAACCCCCCTGCACTAACCCACACCGTCCTCACAGCGCTACCATTCCAAAATCCACCTCCTCATTTCCAAACCCCTCCATGGCATCACCCCCTCCCTATCCCTGGAATCCCCTCCACCTTCACAGCCCCCTGGGGTCTCTGCGCCCCTCTGGTTCCGGCCTCTTCGAACAAAAACAATGAACGAGGAAAATTCCAGCACAGGAACAGGCCCTTCGGCCCCTCCAAGTCTGCACCGACCATGCTGCCCCCGACTGAACTAAAACCCCCTCCCCTTCCGGGGACCATATCCCTCTATTCCCATCCTATTCATGGATTTGTCCAGATGCCCCTTAAAAGTCACTATCGTATCCGCTTCCACTCCCTCCCCCGGCAACGAGTTCCAGGCACCCACCCCCCTCTGTGTAAAAATTCTGCCTTTTACATCTCCTTTAAACCTTACCCCTCACACCTTAAACCTGTGCCCCCCGAGTAATTGACTCTTCCACCCTGGGAAAAAAGCTTCTAACTATCCACTCTGTCCATGCCTCTCATAAATCTTGTAGACTTCTATCAGGTCTCCCCTCAACCTCCGTCGCTCCAGTGAGAACAAACCAAGTTTCTCCAACCTCTCCTCATAGCTAATGTCCTCCATACCAGGCAACATCCTGGTAAATCTTTTCTGTACCCTCTCCAAAGCCTCCACATCCTTCTGGTAGTGTGGTGACCAGAATTGAACACTATATTCCAAGTGTGGTCTCACTAAGACTCTGTAAGTTGCAACATGACTGGCCAATTTTTAAGCTCAGTGCTCCAGCTGATGAAGGCAAGTATGCCGTATACCTTCTTGACTAACTCTCCACCTGCGTTGCCACTTTCAGTGACCTGTGTACCTGTACACCCAGATCCCTCTGCCTATCAATAGTCCAAAGGGTTCTGCCATTTACTGTGTATTTCCTATCTGTATTAAACCTTCCAAAATGCATTAACTCACATTTGTCCGGATTAAACTCCATCTGCCATCTCTCCGCTCAAGTCTCCAACTGATCTCTTGACCATCCTGACTTGCGTTGTAACATTGGCTGCCGTGCCTTCAGCTCCCTGGGCAGAAGCTCTGGAATTCCCTCCGTAAGCCCCTCCCCCTCTGTCCCCTCTCCTTTCAGCTGCTGACTGCCGCCTCCCAAGAATTCACCAAGGTTTAGGTCAGCTCGGAGGCATTTGATAAGCTGGCAAATCAAAGGTTGCTGTGGTGTAGGGAATGATATATCAGTGTGGATCGAGGATTGTCTGGCCAACAGGAAGCACAGAGTAGGCATAAATAGGCGATTTTCCAGTTGGCAGGATGTTGTGGGTGGAGTGGCACAGGGATCAGTGCTGGGACCTTGATTCTTTACAGTTTATATCAATAACTTGGATGAAGGGACTGATCACTCACTGATCACTTGCTGTCCCTGCACACCAACTTTCCCTGATTCATGTATCTGAACACCCAGATCCCTCTGTATCTCAGAGTGCCTCAATCTCACTCCATTTCAATAAGTTGCTATTTTTCCAAATTGGACACTTTATATTTTCCCATATTACACTCTGCCAAAATTCTCCCCGCTGATTTAACCCGTCTATATTCCCTTGCTGAATCCTGGTGTCTTCTTCACAACTTACTTTCCTGACCATCTTTGTGTCAGCAGCAAATTAACAACAATCCCTTCAGTTCCCTTATCCAACTCATGTGAGGGAGGGTTGTGTGACTTTGGAACTCTTTAGCTCAAAGGGAGGTGGAGATTGGAGAGCTGGGGGGGGCAGCGGTGGGGGAGTGGGGGGGGGGGTGGGGAGTTGGGGGGTGGGGAGTTGGGGGGGGTGGGGAGTTGGGGGGTGGGGGAGTTGGGGGGGTGGGGAGTTGGGGGGTGGGGGAGTTGGGGGGGGTGGGGAGTTGGGGGGGTGGGGGAGTGGGGGGGGTGGGGAGTTGGGGGGTGGGGGAGTTGGGGGGGTGGGGAGTTGGGGGGTGGGGAGTTGGGGGGTGGGGAGTTGGGGGGGGGTGGGGAGTTGGGGGGTGGGGGAGTGGGGGGGGTGGGAGTTGGGGGGTGGGGGAGTTGGGGGGGGTGGGGAGTTGGGGGGTGGGGAGTTGGGGGGTGGGGGAGTTGGGGGGGGGGGTGGGGAGTTGGGGGGTGGGGGAGTTGGGGGGGGGTTCACTGAATATATTTAAGATGGAGTGAGATAGAATCCTGCCTACAGCACCTTCCATGCAATCGTAAATCCTGCCCCTTTACCTCCTCCCTGCTCACCGTCCCAGGATGGCAAACATTCCAGGTTGCTAAAGGAAGTGGGGCTGGAGACACTGGAAGAGATTGCTATAATTTTCAATCCTCCCCAGATACCGGAGTGCTGGAGGATGGAGAGTGAGAGAATCTTATCCAAGAAAGAATGTAAATATGTTGAATAACGAACAGAGCAGTCACTTTAACATCAGTGATGGGCAAGGATTTAAAAACAGCAATCAGCGAGAAATACTGCAACAGGTTTGAGTTAATTAGTTAATTGAGTTAATAGTGGCACAGTGGGTTAGTGCTGCCGCCTCACAGCGCCAGGGACCTGGTTTCGAATTCTCGGGTAAGTGTCTGTGAGGGTTTCCTCCGGGTGCTCCGGTTTTGGAAAGACACGCTGGTTAGGGTGCATTGACCCAACAGATGCCAGAGTGTGGCGTCTAGGGGAATTTCACAGTAACTTCATTGCATTGTTAATGTAAGCCTACTCCTGACTAATAAATAAACTTGAACTTTAACTAATTAAGGAGAGCCAGTGTGGATTTGTACAGGGCTGTGTTTGGCTAAATGAAGGGAAATGTGGGAGGTTGTGTGTATGGATTTGAAGAAAGTCTTTGACAAAGATTCACATGAAAAGCTGGTTTATAAAATCGAGCTTTATGGAACCGAGAGCCAGTCTCAGCTTGGATAAAATAATCGGCTTCAGGGCAGGAA
The DNA here is from genome assembly GCF_965287045.1 of Carcharhinus amblyrhynchos. Taxonomy (NCBI): domain Eukaryota; kingdom Metazoa; phylum Chordata; class Chondrichthyes; order Carcharhiniformes; family Carcharhinidae; genus Carcharhinus; species Carcharhinus amblyrhynchos. Next base: position 29,655 of record NW_027650640.1, read on the forward strand.
CCTGTGGGTTGGGGTGAGTGGTTTTGTTTTAGGCTGAAGGGTGATCTGGTGTTCCCCAAAGCTTGGTGTATTTTTGTTTGATATAAATGAGTTGGATCTTGGGAAACGGAGTAAGATTTCAAAGCTTGATGGAGCGATAGGCTGTGAGAATGATACCAATCCGCTGTGTGACTGGGCCACTGAGACAGGCAGACACACGGCAGGTCTCACTTTACTACAATAAAGTGTCGGGTTTCTGCTGGAAGGGATTAGGAAGAGGCAATATCGATTAATGGCCCAATTCTGGAGAGGGTGCAGGGACCCCGAGAGCTGGGGGTTCAGGAGCACTGATTCCTGAGGGTATCAGGACACATTGTGAGAGTGGTTCACACAGCATAAGGGATCCATAGAAACATAGGAGATAGGAGCAGGAAGAGGCCATTCAGCCCTTCGAGTCTGCTCCACCATTCATTACGATCACGGCTGATCATCCAACTCAATAGCCTGATCCTGCCTCCTCCCCATAACCTGTGACCCCATTCACCCCAGTCCAGCCGCCCATTGAATATATTCATCAATATATTGGCATCAACTCTTCCCATGGGAATGAATTCCACAGGGACACCCCTCTGTGGGCCCTATTTTACCATTTTGATTCTAAGTGCTGTGTGGACTGTGATCTGGAAGTGTTTCAGATCTGACTTTTAGACCAGTTCTCAGGTGCCCCCATATGCACTCTGCCTGAAAAAATATCAGTGATTCTGAATCGTGCTGCAGAAGCTGTGGGCAAGGCTTATCGTGTCCAAAACCCTGCAGCTCCGATCGGCACCTCCAACTGCACATGCACAAAAAGAGAAGAGCACTCCCCTGCCACATCACTCCTGGGCCAGGTGATGCCTCCCCCTGCCTCCCCACAGACACTGCCTCACCCCCACAACATTACTGACCCCCTTATCCCCCCACCTCCCCACTACCCAGACTGCTCGTGGCCCCCTGCTCCCCCCCCACCCCACCAATCGCTCACAGATTGGCAGTGGGCTGTCTGCCCCCCTCCACCCCCCCCACCACCGATAGCCATCTGACCCACTCCCCTCCCCCCTCCCACCGATCGCCATCTGACCCACTCCCCTCCCCCCTCCCCCCTCCCACCGATAGCCATCTGACCCAGCCCCCCCTCCCCCCCCCCCCCGATCTGAGTCAGGGAGCTGCCGGGAGCTTTTACCTCCCCAGAATCTGGAGCCCCCGGGTATTCGGACCTTTGTGGACCATGTTGTCTCGCTGTGCTGAGCCCAGACAGGCGAGGGTGGGGATAGAGGGGGAAGTGCCGGTAAGTTTGGGAGTGCGGTCCATGTGGTCAGTTTAATTCTGGTGCGGTTCAGATGGTTTTTCAGTGGTTGGTAAAGGGGGGAATGGGTGAGGAGGCAGGTGTGGATCACACCACTCACCTCACACCCAAACTTACCACATTTTCACACCTGAAAACTTGATGGTAAAATCAGATGAAGAAATATCTCCTCATCTCCGTCCTAAATGGTCCACCCCAGATCCTCAGGCTGTGACTCCTGGTTCTGGACTCCCCCCACCATTGGGAACATCCTCCCTGCATCTATCCTGTCTAGATCTGTTAGAATTTTATAAGTCTCTAGGAGATTACCCCCCATTCGTCTGAACTCCAGTGAAAACAATCCTAACCTGGCCAATCTCTCCTCATACATCAGTCCCACCATCCCCGGAATCAGCCTGGACTGGAAGGTGTTTGATATTTTATTCAGCTGATTATTGAAGCCTTTTCCCCCTCAGATTGAGAACAGTTTGATCGTCTGGAAACTCACGGGCATTGTGGTGGGAAGCTCTTGGTCCCAGATACTTTTATCTTGTGTGGGTTGTGATTGGCAGATACAATCGGCTCTTTAACCAGAGACCCGGGTGGATTTTACATTTCGTTCAGGAGCTCAGGGAACCGAGAGGGCAACTGGAGGATAGTTTTGTTTAACTGGGGCAAAGCAATGCCCCAATGCGGTGAAGTTTACCTCACTCACAGTTAATATCAGTGCACAAAACAGATTGTACTGATTGGATTAGTAGAAAGTAGAAATGGTCGAGAGCTTCAAGTTTTTAGGTGTCTGGATCACAGCAACCTGTCCTGGTCCCCCCAACGCTGACACTATAGTTAAGAAAGTCCCACCAGCGCCTCTATTTTTTCAGAAGACTGAGGAAATTTGGCATGTCCGCTACAATTCTCACCAACTTTTACAGATGCCCCATAGAAAGCATTCTTTCTGGTTATATCACAGCTTGGTCTGGGCTCCTGCTCTGCCCAAGACCGCATGGAACTATAAAAGGGTCATGAATGTAGCCCAATCCATCACACAAACCAGCCTCCCATCCATTGACTCTGTCTACACTTCCCGCTGCCTCGGGGAAAAGCAGCCAGGATAATTAAGGACCCCACACATCCCGGACATTCTCGCTCCCACCTCCTTCCTTCAGGATAAAGATACAAAAGTCTGAGGTCCCGTACCGACTGACTCAAGAACAGCTTCTTCCCTGCTGCTGTCAGACTTTTGAATGGACCTACCTCGCATTAAGTTGATCTTTCCCTACACCCTCGCTGTGACTGTAACACTACATTCTGCACTCTCTCCTTTCCTTCTCTATGAAGGGTATGCTTTGCCTGTATAGTGCTCAAGAAATGATACTTTTCACTGTATGTTAGTACATGACAATAATAAATCAAATCAAATACATTGAGTAGATCTGATTGTAGTCGTCACTTTGTGAGTTGGATATGGTTCATGTTCAATCTCATCTCACCAACACCACCTGCCTGTGCAGAGATTGGAAAGCCATGTGGAGTTGTTCTGATACGAGTGATTCTGGTAGTGGATTCCAGTGTTAGATATAATATGGTGCACTCTGTCCTTCAAACTGTCGCCTGACCAGGTGGGTGGAAGATCAGAAATCACAGGTAAGAGGAGATTGATACAGAGATACAGATGCATTGCTGTTGTGTGTTCACATTCTGAAAGGCCTCAGTAATGAAGTGAGTTTGCAGCAGTTGTGTTTGACATCCTGTGTTGTAAACACTGGCCAGGTGCCCGGTTACAGGAGCTCTGACTGTCCTGTTCCTCCCCGTTTATCCAATCACAGATTGAGTCACTCGGGACACTCCGGACCACATTAAGGAGCGAGGGGCAACGTTGTCCACAAGGAACCCACCAAGGCAGCACACTCCACGGTTAAAATCTCCAGATTATAACCACTGGTTACAACCTGAACATGGCAAATTATTAACTGAACACATTATCTATACTTCTCTTTATAGATAAAATGTGAGTGAGTGAGTGAGTGTGTAGGTGAGTGAGAGAGTGAGTGTGTAGGTGAGTGAGTGAGTGAGTGTGTAGGTGAGTGAGAGAGTGAGTGTGTAGGTGAGTGAGAGAGTGAGTGTGTAGGTGAGTGAGGTGACTGAGTGAGTGTGTAGGTGAGTGAGTGTTTGTATGTGACTGAGTGTTTAGTTGAGTGAGTGTGAGTGAGTGGTTATGAGAGTGAGTGAGTATGTGAGCGAGTGAGTGAGTGATTATGTGAGTGAGTGAGTGATTATGAGAGTGAGTGAGTGAGTGATTATGTGAGTGAGTGAGTGATTATGAGAGTGAGTGAGTGATTATGAGAGTGACTGAGTGAGTGATTATGTGAGTGAGTGAGTGATTATGAGAGTGAGTGAGTGATTATGAGAGTGAGTGAGTGAGTGAGTGATTATGTGAGTGAGTGAGTGATTATGAGAGTGAGTGAGTGAGTGAGTGATTATGAGAGTGAGTGAGTGATTATGAGAGTGAGTGAGTGATTATGTGAGTGAGTGAGTGATTATGTGAGTGAGTGATTATGTGAGTGAGTGAGTGAGTGATTATGTGAGTGAGTGATTATGTGAGTGAGTGAGTGAGTGATTATGTGAGTGAGTGATTATGTGAGTGAGTGATTATGTGAGTGAGTGAGTGAGTGATTATGTGAGTGAGTGAGTGATTATGTGAGTGAGTGAGTGAGTGAGTGATTATGTGAGTGAGTGTGTTCCCTAATCTCTGTAATGAGTGTTAATTAACTTGCTGTTTGCTATCAGCTTGACGACACTATTACAATGTTTAAACACCAAACATTGTGTACAGGAGACAATAGTTAATTATAATCTCAGGGTCCAGTTATCTCTCTGAGTCTTGACCTGAGATTAAATCTCCATGTTGATGGCACCCATTGGAAGTGTCATTCACTGAGAGGCCAGAACCTGTTCTCTGATTAGTTACAGTTTCAACAAAACCACTTTGTTCCTCAGCTTCTGTCTGAATGTTCTTTCTTCAGCTGTTGTTTGGTCTCTCTCTTGTTTTTGTTTGGTCTCTCTCTTTCTCTCTGTCTGTCTCTCTCTTTCTCTGCCTCCGTCTCTCTATCTCCATGGCCAGGTAGGTAGTACAGGGAGTGAGAGGGCACCTCACTCTCCAACCCAGGATTCCATTCTGGAGAAGTCACACAGACTCCAAAAGTTAAAGCTGGTTAGCAGATAGGAAGCAAAGAGTTGGCATAAATGGGTCTTTTTCTGATTGGCGGTCAGTGACTAGTGGGGCTCCACAGGGATCTGTGCTGGGACCCCAACTGTTCACATTATATATGAATGATTTGGAAGAGGGAACTGAATGTATTATCTCCAAATTTGCAGATGATACAAAGTTGGGTGGGAGGGTGAGCTGTAAGGAGGATGCAGAGATGCTTCAGTGTGATTTGGACAGGCTGAGTGTGTGAGCATATGCATTGGCAGGTGCAGTATAGTGTGGATAAATGCAAGGTTATCCACTTTGGTAGCAATAATAGGAAGACAGATTATTATTTGAATGGGTGTAAGTTGAGAGAAGTGGATACTCAGCGAGACCTTGGAGTCCTTGTGCATCAGTCACTGAAAGTAAGCACACAGGTACAGCAGGCAGTAGGGAAGGCAAATGGTGTGCTGGCCTTCATAGTGAGAGGATTTGAATACAGGGATAGGGATGTTTTGCTGCAATTGTACAGGGTGTTGGTGAGGCCTGGAGTATTGTGAGCAGTTTTGGTCTCCTTATCTGGGGAAGGACGTCCTTGCTATCGAGGGAGTCCAGCAAAGGTTTACCAGGCTGATTTCTGGGATGGCAGGTCTGGCATATGAGGAGAGATTGAGTCGGTTAGGGTTATATTCACTAGAGTTTAGAAGAGTGAGAGGGGAATCTGATAGAAACTTATAAAATTCTAACAGGATAGATTCAGAAAGAATGTTCCCGATGGTGGGGGAGTCCAGAACTAGGGGTCAGAGTGTGAGGATAAGGGGTAAACCTTTTAGAACTGAGGTGAGGAGAAACTTCTTCACCCAGAGGGTGGGGAATGTGTGGAATTCACTCCCACAGAAAGGAGCTGAGGCCAAAACATTGTCTAATTTTAAGATGAAATTAGATTTTGCTCTTGGGTTTAAGGGGATCGAAGGATATGGGGGGGTGGTGGGGAAGGGGGAAAACCAGGATATTGAATTCTATGATCAGTCACGATCGTAATGAATGGTGGAGCAGAGTTGAAGGGCTGACTGGCCTCTTCTTCTAGTTTCTATGTTCGATGTTAACTCTGTTTCTCTGTCCACAGATGTTGAGTTTATCCAATGTTTTCTATTTTTGTTACAGTTTGGAATAAAGATCGGATGGTTGGTTTGTCTGAGCTGTATAACTAAAGCCTTGTCCATGGCACCATAGCTGGCACAGCTGTACGGGGTGGAGGGTGGGGGGGTAGGAGGGTGAAGGGTGGGGGGTAGGAGGGTGAAGGGTGGGGGGGTAGGAGGGTGAAGGGTGGGGGGTAGGAGGGTGAAGGGTGGGGGGGTAGGAGGGTGAAGGGTGGGGGGTAGGAGGGTGAAGGATGGGGGGTAGGAGGGTGGAGGGTGGGGGGGTAGGAGGGTGAAGGGTGGGGGGGTAGGAGGGTGAAGGGTGGGGGGTAGGAGGGTGAAGGGTGGGGGGGTAGGAGGGTGGAGGGTGGGGGGGTAGGAGGGTGGAGGGTGGGGGGTAGGAGGGTGAAGGGTGGGGGGTAGGAGGGTGAAGGGTGGGGGGGTAGGAGGGTGAAGGGTGGGGGGTAGGAGGGTGAAGGGTGGGGGGTAGGAGGGTGGAGGGTGGGGGGGTAGGAGGGTGGAGGGTGGGGGGTAGGAGGGTGGAGGGTGGGGGGGTAGGAGGGTGAAGGGTGGGGGGTAGGAGGGTGGAGGGTGGGGGGGTAGGAGGGTGAAGGGTGGGGGGTAGGAGGGTGAAGGGTGGGGGGGTAGGAGGGTGAAGGGTGGGGGGTAGGAGGGTGAAGGGTGGGGGGGTAGGAGGGTGGAGGGTGGGGGGGTAGGAGGGAGAAGGGTGGGGGGTAGGAGGGTGGAGGGTGGGGGGTAGGAGGGGGTTATTGAAAATCAACAGTGCAAGGAGATTGGATAGTTAGGGGAATGGATGGACCTTTCTGTGGTATGACTCCAGGATGCTGTGTTACCTTCTTGGTGGCAGGGTCAAGGATGACATTGTGCGACCGCAGAGCATTTAGAGAGAGGAGGGTGAACAGCGAGAGCTTGTCGTGTACATCAGCACCAACAACATTGCTGGAAAGTGGGATGTGCAGGCAGAGTTTAGGGAGCCAGGAAGGAAACTAGCAAGCAGCATCTGAAAGGTAGTATTACTCCCCATCCAGTGTCAGTGAGGGGAAATAGAGAAGGATGGAGCAGTAAAGTTCATGGCTATGGACATAGCTCATTGGGACCAGCTCTGGGGAAATAGAGAAGGACAGAGCAGTCAGGTTCCTGGCTATAGAAACAGCGCAGGAAGAAGGACTTTAGACTCACTCACTGGGACCAGATCTGGGGAGATGGGACTTATACTGGCAGCTCCGCCTGTCTCTGTCTCTCTCCATCTGTCCCTATCTCTCTCCATCTGTCTCTGTCTCTCTCCATCTGTCCCTATCTCTCTCCATCTGTCTCTGTCTCTCTCCATCTGTCCCTATCTCTCTCCATCTGTCTCTGTCTCTCTCCATCTCTCCCTGTCTCTCTCCACCTGTGTCTCTCTCCATCTGTCCCTATCTCGCTCTATCTGTGTCTATCTCCATCTGTCCCTGTCTCTCTCCATCTGTCCCTATCTCTCTCCATCTGTGTCTCTCTCCATCTGTCTCTCTACCTCACAGAGTTCAGTGCTGGGATCCTTGTTGTTCACAATCTCTATCAATAGTTTGGATGTGGGAAACAAATGTAATATTTCCAAGTTTCTTGATGACACAGAGCTTGATGGGCTGTCACCAATGACCCCTGACCTGAGGTTCTGTCTATTCTGCAGTAATGTCCTAACCGTGTTAAGTTGTGGGTTATTTCACAAAGGGAAAGATGTGGTTTGTACATAACAACAGCAGTGATATTGAGGAGCTGTCCCCTGTACAAAACAAAATACACAGGGGCCTGTGAAAGCCCCAATGACATCACCATCAAATCATGTCACTGTCTCCTGAAGCAATCAGGCAAACATTTAAATATATAACACCTTCCCAATCGATGCAATGACTCAATGTCTACTATATTGAAGGTGTTTTCTCCCTGGATCTGTCAGTCAGTAGAAAGAACTGACTCACTGGCCATTGCCGCTTCGCTGTCTCTGGGATCTTGCTGTGCAGTAATGGTACAGAAGTGAGCACACTCCATTGGCTGTGATGCTGTTTGGGGTGTTGGAAGGTGAATCATGGTGCTATATTTTGTCAAAGTTGCTTTTTAGTGGTTTGGAACATTGCAAAAGTGTTTTTACTTTGGCAGCTCATCAAAGGAAGTAATTAAAACTCAAAGGATTGTTATTTAAATGATTCATAGTAAAGTCATTATTTAATTTCAGAAATTGACTTCTCTGGCTTCAAGTCAAAGCGATGAATCAGGATCGAGTTCTCCAAGTCACATTTACCTTTTCTAAGAATTTGGAGACAAAGGATTCTGTGGGAAGATGAATAAATAAATCCAAAATATTCTTGTGTAGGAGGGAGTCTGCTGTTCAGAGACTGAGTGAGTTTGTGTTAAAAATCTACAATCCATCAGAGCCATTAACTCTTTATCTGGTGTTCACTCACAAGCCTCTCTGTTACAGACCAGAGAGGTCAGGTTGCTTGTACAAAGCAATGATAACAGAGTGAAAAGGTTCTCACACGCCGGGTTATTTAATCAGTTAGTGGAGTTTTATTCACTTGGTATTGTTTGATTATAGTCCAGGATGCAGAAGAGAGCTAAACCCACAAATGTCTCTGAGAATGTCACCATTCACACAGAGACACATTGGTTTACTTTCTATAACATCCCTCCCCCTTCACTTCAGTGTTTAATACAGAAAATCCCTGCCCCTTTGAAGAGGGAAATTACTCACCAGTGAATAAGATTTCAGACAGAACCCACAAAGCACTGACAGCACGACCAGCACAGAGTGAAATAATTCTCAAAACAAAGTCAATAAACTCATGAAACAAATAGTTTATACATATGAGGATGCAATAAGAGAATTAAATCAGTAATTATGATTGTATAACATATATGCTGATATTTTAAATGTATTTTAAGTATTGAATGAATCAATGTGCATTTCAGCCAATAGCAGATTGCTGCAAGGTATGATGGTAAACACAAAGAGTTCGGAGCCAAAGGCCTGGGAACCCCGGCAATTGGCAAAATTCACATCAGAAAGTGGGAACACATTTTGCAACTTTATAAACAGGGGTATTCATTGTCTAGACATAGAATAGATACGTACCTGGACGCAGGATCATGTGTCTATCCAGTTTGGCAATGAGCCAGTGAGAATGTTCACTTTGACCTCTACGATGAGCATCGTTAGTTACATAGCAACAAGGAAGTGAGCTTGGCCAAAATGGGAGTCAGCATTCGGATTAAGTGGACAAATGAGATATCATTATGCTGGATGGTAAAATGTGATTGGCTGAGTTATTTGTTAGGAATTATTATTGATGTATGTTTACTAAATGTAATTGATTTTAAATTAATAAGAGGTGGGACTGATCGCTAAGAAAATCTATAATTGATTTGTTTTTGATTGTACACGTTAGCTTCATCAGAGAGGTTCTGCCGCTCCAGCTCAGAGCTACTTTACCCTTTTGGTGATCTCCAAGCAGCTGTTTGCTGTGTTTCTGTTTTAAATAAATGTTACATCTTTATACAGAGATATCTGCCTCGTGAGGTTTGTATTGTCTGTAGTTAAAGACAGAACTAACCATCTTAACTCAATACTCTTCAGGATTTAATACATAACGTCCTGTTGCTCCTTAATTCAGCCGTATAACAACTGACATTATGTTTAACTCTTATTCATTGTGAATAATAATTATTTTACCAATATCCTGATATCCCGTGTTAACCACGCTCTGTACCAAAGTCTTTAGGTGGACGTTGCTTCCACTTTGGCAGAATTCACTGTTCAGGAGTTTTTTTTCAGGCTCCCATTTATTCACCATTTGGTTCAGACACACTCGATATCGCTGATTCTTTCTCAGCCTCTACAGAGGCTGTTGGCTCAGCTGTGCAGCATCAGAATTCAATTTGATCGTGATGGTAGGTTCAGGGATTTCCAAACTGTGAGGATCAGACGCTGCTCTTTCTGATACTGACTGCAAATTCTCTTTCTGAAGGGAGGATTTGATCTCCAAACTCTCCCACCATCAGTTTGCACCGTTTAGAAATTTTCCCGGTCTTTGTCAGTGTTGAGGCAGGGACCCGCTCCTTAGCTAAAGAGTGAATCTTGCTCAGCGTCTTGCTTGCGATGTCTGTTCACGGTGAGTGGTTCACTTTTATTGCTGCTCTGCGATGGTGGAAGTGTCAGGCAGTCAGAGCAAATCAAATCTAGTTCTCAACTTCCTTTCTAAAAACAAGATTCCCGGTGGGTTTTGGGTAGTCAGATGGGCTGTGGTTCTGTTGAATATGAGAAAGGTGGTTGATGGGTCTTTGATATGTTAATATCTTCAGTGACTCAGCAGCCTCTCTGCCAACCCATTAGTGGAAGGATGATGAGGCACAGTTTTGATGCCATGGTTCTTGAGGTAGAGGAGCTCCCTCGATGTGAACCCAACCTCATTATTGATGATTGCTCCCATTTGTCACATCTTACAAATACTTTTTCTAGTCGTCTAATCATCTTTTCAGCAGTTGTTGACTTCACCATTGAGATTTTGGGCCATTTGGAATGTGCTCCCACTAGGACAAGCAACACATTTCCCTCGATTGGTTCCGTCGAGTCAGTATGAAGTCTTTGCCTATGTTGTCTCAACCAATCCCATGGGTAAAGTGGTTGACGAGGTGAAGTGTTTTGTATCTGAGCGTAGGACTGACGCTGTCCCTCTCTCCTTCCATCTGAGAGTCTAATCCTGACCATCAGAAAGAACTCTCCATGAACTCTTTCATATGTATATCCAGTGGAACACTCTGGCAGCGCGGAGGAATGCCCCCCTAGCCCCCCCCACCATGGCAGCACTCCGCTTTGTACTGATAACTGAAATTCTCTTCTTGGGTTCTGGGTTCCTCCTCTGTTTATTCAGTGGAATTCCTTTCCGGATGTTTCTCTGACCTCTCCCATCACTGGATCTGATCTGGTGTGTTTTTACTCTCGAGAGGCTGTGATAGGTACAACACCAACCTGGGAAAATGTACAAGATGTTCACATCGTTCTCCATGATTTGCTTTTGTCTGTAATTAGTAGACATGATTGAGCGTCAATGTTGGCAGCTTGCTCTGATCTTCTGTATTGAATCTGGTGATTAGGTGCTGATGAGATAAGGGGCCATCTCTGTAAATACCTCACAGTTAGAGATGGAGATCCTCTGTCTGGACCAGAGATTGTTGTTAAAGGTCTCTGGTTGGTTAATAAGGCAAATTCTCTTCCAGACAGGCAGGGATGAAATCTCCTGATTCCAGAAACTTCTCCGAGCTTCCTTTTCCAATTGAACAAAATGTTCAGCACTTAGAAAGCAGCCAGCGTAATTAAAGACCCCACACACCCCGGACATTCTCTCTTCCACCTTCTTCCATCGAGGAAAAGATACAAAAGTCTGAGGTCACATACCAACTGACTCAAGAACAGTTTCTTCCCTGCTGCTGTCAGACTTTTGAGTGGGCTTACCTTGCGTTAAGTTGATCTTTCTCTACACCCTAGCTGTAACACTACATTCTACTCTCTCTCCTTTCCTTCTCTATGAATGGTGTGCTCTGTATAGCGCACAAGAAACAATACTTTTCACTGTATGTTAATACAAGTGACAATAATAAACCAAATCAACATTCTCGAAGCAAAAGTTATTGGTCTTTCGTATCCATTTGGCCGAGAGATAACTACACCCATCCTATAGGGTGCTGTGTAACATGTGAGTTGTATTTCTAAATTTGGGTCGAAATGAACTAAGATTTTTGAGTTTGTTTGCATATATTTGACTTCATTATTTGCCTTTTCACAGTCTTTTATCCAAGTTCATTGTTGATTTGCTATAATAATTTGGGAGGTGGTTTTAATATGGCAGCCAGATTTAGAAGTAGTTGATGAATATTAATGAAGCTCTCAGTTATGATATACTCTGTAGTCGATGTACATCTAAAATCAAAGTCATTTTCCAAGGTCCCTTGTTGATCCTGTCCTTATCAACCACATGACCCAGATAGTTTATTGAGAACTTGACAAATTCACATCGTTTCTTTACACAGAGATGTTTCTCCAGATATTTCTTCTACATTTTTGTAAATGTTCCTGTTCAGTTTTGCTAAGTTTGATTAGAATGTCACCCAGACTGGACACTGTTAAGATCACTCAGGATTTTTGATGTAAAGCCAGTGCCAATGTTATTCCGAGCAGCAGGTATTTATACTGGAACAACCCTTTGTGGGTAACAATTGTTAACAATAATTGTGACTCAGTTGCTACTTTCATTTGGAGGTGTGTTTGGGGCAGGTCTATCTTACTGAACTGCTGACCTCCAGACAACCCAGTGAACAGGTCATTAGTTATTGTAAGGGGATCTAGTCAACGTACATTGGATTTATTGTCACTTTGAGATCACTGCAAATTCTTACATATCTATTGGGTTTACTGACAAGAATAATTGGAGTTACCCAGTCACTCATTGTCACTGCATCTTTGAATAATTTCTCAAGTTCCACTTTATCTCTTGGTTTGATAGTGTGAGGGACAGTCTGGGTTTATGTCAGGTTTATTTGAAGTTATTCTCAACTTTAGTCATTTCCCTACAAGTCTTTTCAGATAGCTTCTTGTTTCTGGAACGTGTCCTTTCCAGATTGGTTAATTGCTTGTGAATTTAGTTTGATTTTATGTAATCCGAAGAGTGCGGGAAAATTTCCTTTCGCAATGTGGGATCACCATTTTACAAATTGCCCAAATGCTTCAACTTACATCATTTTACAACCTTTCACTGGAATCACCTTCCGTGGACATTCTCAGCCTTTAGGAGCTTTAGTGGTACATTCCTGAGCTTTCATTGAAAATATTCTCAGAGATCAGAGGCACAGTGACTCCCGTAGCTACTTCTATTTTAATATTTTCCCCTCCAGTTTTGGATAATCACAAAGGACGGGATTTTACATTCTCACTCAGACGGAACTCGTAAAATCCCAGTCGAGGCCAATGGAGAATTCTGGTCTGTGAGCCTCGCCCAGGGTGGGTGAGGCAGTAAAATTCCAGCCCAAATCTCTGTATCGCCTTGCAGCAATAATACAGCGAGTTTTAGTTCTTCGGTTGGTGTAGATGTTGCCTCTCCCTGTGAATCCTCACTGTCTTTGGTTATTGTGTAGATGTTTTGTCGATTTGGGTGCATTCTTACATTTATCTTTCTTCACGGTTTGAGAATTCAGTCCAGTCCAACACACATTGCTTATGTAACCTGTCTGGGCACAATTACATCTGTTTTCTCAATCTGTCCATTCTATGGGGAGTGTACCACCTGAGCACACCACTGGCTCACTGGCTGGGCACACTGATGGCACTCTGGATGGGCACACACTGGCACACTGGATGGGTACACACTGGTGCACTGGCTGGGCATACTGCTGGCACACTGGATGGGCACACCGCTGGTACACTGGACAAGCACACCGCTGGCACACTGGCTGGGCACACCGCTGGTACACTGGACAAGCACACCGCTGGCACACTGGCTGGGCACACCGCTGGTACACTGGACAAGCACACTGCTGGCACACTGGATGCTGAGAGATTTTTCATCGTATTTTGGTGTCAGTTTCAATTTGAAAAGCTGCTTTTGGCCAATTCCGTGGGAACTGAAATCTCAGCAGTAAGTTTCAGTGTTAAAGAATTTTTAGTGAGAAATAATAGCACAGAAGGTTAAAGAGAACATATTAAATAGCAAAGGTAGCATCAGTAATCCTAGTTATAATGTGGAGATGCCGTTGTTGGACTGGGGTAAACACAGTAAGAAGTCTCACACCAGGTTAAAGTCCAACAGGTTTATTTGGTAGCAAAAGCCACTAGAACATAGAACATAGAACATAGAACATTACAGCGCAGAACAGGCCCTTCGGCCCACGATGTTGCGCCGACCAGTTACAGAAACAATGGCCCACTAGCCTATACCAATCCCTTTTCGTCCATAAACCTATCCAGAGATCTCTTAAACGCCCCCAAACTAGACGCATTTACAACTGCAGCAGGCAGGGCATTCCAATCCCTCACCACCCGCTGGGTAAAGAACCTACCCCTGACATCCGTCCTGTAGCTACCCCCCCTTAATTTAAAGCCATGCCCCCTCGTGCTAGCTTTCTCCATCCGAGGAAAAAGGCTATCACTGTCCACCCTATCTAAACCTCTAATCATCTTATATGTTTTAATAAGATCCCCTCTTAGCCGCCTTCTTTCCAACGAAAACAACCCTAAATCCCTCAGTCTCTCCTCATAGGACCTCCCCACCATACCAGGCAACATCCTAGTAAACCTCCTCTGCACCCTCTCCAACGCCTCCACATCCTTCTTGTAATGCGGGGACCAGAACTGCACACAGTACTCCAAGTGCGGCCGCACTAGAGTAGTGTACAGTTGCAACATTACACTGCGACTCCTAAATTCAATCCCCCTACCAATAAACGCCAAGACACCGTACGCCTTCTTAACAACCTTATCTACTTGATTCCCAACTTTCAGGGATCTATGTACACACACACCTAGATCCCTCTGTTCATCCACACTATTCAAAGTCCTCCCGTTAGCCCTATACTCGACACATCTGTTGCTCCTACCAAAGTGAATTACCTCACACTTCTCCGCATTAAATTCCATCCGCCACCTCTCGGCCCAGCTCTGCAACCTATCTAAGTCTCCCTGCAGACTATGACACCCTTCCTCACAATCTACCACACCTCCAACTTTGGTGTCATCAGCAAATTTACTAATCCACCCAACTATACCCTCATCCAGATCATTAATAAAAATTACAAACAACAGTGGCCCCAAAACAGATCCCTGAGGCACACCACTCGTAACTGTACTCCATGATGAATATTTACCATCCACCACCACCCTCTGTCTCCTATCTGATAGCCAATTCCTGATCCAACTTCCTAGATTACCCACAATCCCATACATCTGCATTTTCTGCAGAAGCCTTCCATGGTGAACCTTATCGAACGCCTTACTAAAATCCATGTATACCACGTCAACTGCCTTGCCCCCATCCACCTCTTTGGTCACCTTCTCAAAAAACTCAATAAGGTTAGTAAGGCACGACCTACCCGCTACAAAACCATGCTGACTATTTCTAATCAATTCATTACACTCCAAATAACTATAAATCCTATCCCTAATAATTTTTTCTAAAACCTTGCCCACAACAGAAGTAAGACTCACCGGTCTATAATTCCCGGCAAAGTCTCTGTTCCCCTTCTTAAACAGTGGGACAACATTCGCTATCCTCCAATCCTCCGGGACTACACCAGAGACCAATGACGACCTGAAGATCTGAGCCAGAGGCTCTGCAATCACCTCTCTAGCCTCCCAGAGAATCCTAGGGTAGATCCCATCCGGACCAGGGGACTTATCTATTTTCAGCCCCTCAAGAATTTCCAGCACATCCCCTTTATCAACCGTAATACTGACTATTTTACACCCCTGCAACCCAATGTCCTCCTCAGCTATATTCATGTCCCCCTGCGTGAACACCGAAGAGAAATATTGGTTCAATACTTCTCCAATCTCCTCCGGTTCCACACACAACTTCCCCCTGCTGTCTGTAACTGGCCCTAATCTTGCCCTGACCAACCTTCTGTTCTTGACATACCTATAGAACGCCTTAGGATTCTCCTTAATCCTATCAGCCAAAGTCTTCTCATGTCCTCTTTTAGCCCTTCTCAACTCACTCTTCAACTCCCTCCTAGCCAATCTAAAGCTTTCTAGTGCACTATCTGAGCCCTCCAATCTCATCCGAACATAAGCCTCCTTTTTCTTTTTAACCATCGACTCAACTCTTTTAGTGCACCACGGTTCCCTAGATCTACCAAATCCACCATGCCTGACAGGGACATACCTATCAAGGACTCGCAGTAGCTGCTCCTTGAAAAAACTCCACATTTCAGACGTTCCCAGTCCCTGTAATCCCCTAATCCAATCCATGCTTCCTAATTCACTCCTGATAGCCTCATAATCGCCCTTACCCCAGCTAAAATTGCTGACCCGAGGTTCATGTCTATCTCTTCCCATCACTAAGGTGAACGTAACCGAATTGTGGTCACTATCACCAAAATGCACACCAACTTCCAAGTCTAGCACCTGGTCTGGCTCATTTCCCAGCACCAAATCCAATATAGCCTCACCTCTAGTTGGCCTGTCTACATATTGAGTCAAAAAACCTTCCTGCACACTTTGTACAAACACTGACCCCTCTAGCGAGCTAGAACTATAGCAACTCCAATCAATATTCGTAAAGTTAAAGTCCCCCATAACAATTACCCTATTACTTTCACTCCTAACCAGGATTGTCTCCGCAATCCTTTCCTCAACCTCTCTAGAACTTTTAGGAGGTCTATAAAAGACTCCCAACAGGGTGACCTCTCCTCTCCTATTTCTAATCTCCGCCCATACTACCTCAACTGACAAGTCCTCATCAAACTTTCTCTCCGACACTGTGATACAATCCTTGACTAGCAATGCTACCCCACCCCCCCTTCTACCTTCTTCTCTACTCCGACTAAAGCATTTGTACCCCGGAACCTGCAACATCCATTCCTGACCCTGCTCTATCCATGTCTCAGAAATGGCCACAACATCAAAGTCCCAGGTACTGATCCACGCTGCAAGTTCATCCACTTTATTGCGAATACTCCTCGCATTAAAGTATACACATTTCAAACCCTGCTCCGCCCCACCCCCACTATGCCGTGCCTTGCATTCCCCAACTATGCCCCCCTCACTTTCACCCCCTTTCCTCACTATCCCTCCCCCCCTCCGAATCAGTTTAAACCTTCCTGCATCGCTTTTGCAAATTTACCCCCCAGGATATTGATTCCCCTCTGGTTCAGGTGGAGACCATCCCTCTTATAGAGGTCCCACCTTCCCCAGAATGAGCCCCAATTGCTCAAGTACCTGAACCCCTCCCTCCTGCACCATCCCCTCAGCCACGAGTTCAAACTTTCCCTCTCCCTATTCCCGCTTAATATCCCCTTCCCTTAATCTCCCTATGTCATGTGTCCCCACATGAACTATAACTTGGGGTTGATCTCCCTCTCCCCTAAGAGTCCTGAATACTCTGTCCGATACATCCCGGACCCCAGCCCCTGGTAGGCAACACACCAGCCCAGAGTCCCTACCCTTACCTCCAACTCTCCTATCCGTCCCCATAACTGTGGAGTCCCCAATCACGAGGCCCAATCTCTTACCCCTAACCACCTGAGGCTTGCCAATAGGCTCACCCCCAGAGACCTGCTCCCTTTGGCTATCCCCAGTTGATTTCTCCTCAACTGTAGCCTCCAGGACCGAGAACCTATTTTGGAGGGGAACAGCCCCAGGGGATTGTCCCCCCAACTGCTTTTTGCCCCTCTTCCTGGCAGTGACCCAAGACTTATTCCTAGGAGTGACTATCTCCTTATAACTCCTTTCTATGTCCTGCTCCACTTCCCGAATTATACGGAGCTCCTCTAATTCCCCTTCCAGCTCCTTTACACGCTCCTCCAGAAACTGCAATCTAACACACTTCCCACAAGTAAAATCACCTGAAACACTGTGGGAGTCCCTCACCACATACATCCCACAGGAGATGCAGCTTACAGCCTGAACTGCCATCCCTGAATCAATTACCAGCAGAAAAGTAAAAATATAAAAAAAAACTTCCCTCACACTTATAATTAGGTTAGAGGAGGTGGAAGGGTGGGATTCTCTACCAGTGTAGAGAATCGGGAATCCTCTCTGCACTAATTTATAGTGTTAGGGGCACGAGAAAAAAAAAACTACAACTACCGGTAAGCGTCCTAGTGACGACTTCTGGTTTCTAACTAATTTAAAAAAAAACCGCCGAAACTCGTGACTTAGCACTAAAAATAAAAAGTTAAACGGAATAAACAGAAAAATATACCTTGTTTTTGCCTCCTCGCACGCCCAAAAATCGCTGCCTCTCGACTCTGCTCCACAGGAACAATGAACATAGAACATAGAACATAGAACATTACAGCGCAGAACAGGCCCTTCGGCCCACGATGTTGCGCCGACCAGTTACAAAAACAATGACCCACTAGCCTATACCAATCCCTTTTCGTCCATAAACCTATCCAGAGATCTCTTAAACGCCCCCAAACTAGACGCATTTACAACTGCAGCAGGCAGGGCATTCCAATCCCTCACCACCCGCTGGGTAAAGAACCTACCCCTGACATCCGTCCTGTAGCTACCCCCCCTTAATTTAAAGCCATGAGCTAGCTTTCAGAGCGCTGCTCCTTCATTGGGTGAGTGGGAATTCTATTCACAAACAGGGTATATAAAGACACAAACTCAATTTACAAAATAATGGTTGGAATGCGAGTCTTTCCAGATAATCAAGTCTTAAAGGTACAGACAATGTGAGTGGAGAGAGGGTTAAGCTCAGGTTACAGAGATGTGTATTGAGTTGATGGGTGTGTTCTTTGGTCGGATCTGTGGGTAACCGTCTGTAATGTTCCTCATTGTTCAGTTGTTGGTACACTTCTTTACAGTAATCCGTTTTGTTCAGTATGACGATGGCCCCTCCTTTGCTGGTTTGATGACAATGTTGTGGATGGTTTTGAGAGCGTGGATGGTGTTGCGTTGCGCTTGGGTGACGTTCGGGGCTGTCTTGTGACTGCGGCTGATGAATCTTGTGTTGACGCACCTCCTGTTGGTTTGGGCATATGACTTGCCTGGGTTTGTAAAATCTCACTAACTGTCCTGTCTGGAGACAATACCCATCCCTTTAACCTGTGCTTAACCCTCTCTCCACTCACATTGTCTGTACCTTTAAGACTTGATTATCTGTAAAGACTCGCATTCCAACCATTATTTTGTAAACTGAGTTTGTGTCTTTATATACCCTGTTTGTGAACAGAAATCCCACTCACCCAATGAAGGTGCAGCGCTCCGAAAGCTAGTGGCTTTTGCTACCAAACAAACCTGTTGGATTTTAACCCGGTGTGAGACTTCTTACTCAGTTGTCCTAGTACAAACAGATCAGGCAAAAGCAAGACACAGAGCAAGGGAAATCCAGATTAAACTGCATTTATTTCAAGGCAAGAAGCCTGATGGGGAAAATGAACTCAGGGCATGGATGGGTACTTGGGATTGGGATATGATAGCAATTACTGACTAAGGCAGGGGCAGGACTGGCAGCTCAATGTTCCAGGGAACAAATGCTATAGGAAAGATAGAACAGGAGGTAAGAGAGGAGGGGGAGTTGCACTTTTGATTAGGGAAAGCATCACGGCCGTACTGAGAGGGGATATATGCGAGGGTTTGCCCACTGAGTCTACATGGGTACAACTGAGAAATAAGAAGGGTGAAATCACGTTGTTAGGTTTGTACTATAGGCCCCCAAATAGTCAGCAGGAAATCAAGGAGCAAATATGTAAGGAGATTACAGATAGTTCCAAGAAAAATAGGATGGTGATAGTAGGGGATTTTAACTTTCCCAACATTGACTGGGACAGCCATAACTTGGATGGAGAGAAATTTGTTGAGTGTATTCAGGAGGAGTTTCTCATTCAGTATGTGGATGGCCCGACTAGACAGGGGTCAAAACCCGACCTCCTCTTGGGAAATAAGGAAGGGCAGGTAACAGAAGTGTTAGTGAGAGATCACTTTGGGACCAGTGACCATAATTCTGTTGGTTTTAAGATAGCTATGGAGAATGATAGGTCTGGCCCAAAAGTTAAAATTCTAAATTGGAGCAAGGCCAATTTTGATGGTATCAGGCAGGAAGTTTCAAAAGTTAATTGAGGGAGACTGTGGGAAGGCAAAGGGACATCTGGTAAGTTGGAGGCTTTCAAAAGTGTGTTAACCAGGGTTTGGGGTAAGCACATTCCTTTTAGAGTGAAGAGCAAGGCTGGCAGAAATAGGGAACCCTGGATAACTCGGGGTATTGAGGTCCTGGTCAAGGAGAAGAAAAAGGAGACACTTAACATGCATAGGCAGTTGGGATCAAGCGAATCCCTTGAAGAGTGTAAGGGGTGTAAGAGTAGAGTTAAGAGAGAAATTAGGAGGGCAAAAAGGGGATATGAGATTGTTTTGGCAAATGAGGCAAAAGAGAATACAAAGACTTCTACAAATACATAAAGGGCAAAAGAATAACAAGGGAGAGAGTAGGACCTCTTAAGGATCAAAAAGGTCATCTGTGTGCGGATCCACAAGAGATGGATGAGATCCTAAATGAATACTTCTCATCAGTATTTACTATTGAGAAAAGCATGGATGTTAGGGAACTTAAGGAAATAAATAGTGATGTCTTGAGGAGTGTCCACATAACAGAGAAGGAGATGCTGGAAGTCGGAAAGCGCATCAAGGTAGATAAATCTCCGGGACCTGATGCAGCGTATCCAAGGACATTGTGGGAGACTTGGGAGAAATTGCAGTTCCCTAGCCAAGATATTTGAATCATCGATAGTCACGGATAAGGTGTCTGAAGCTTGGAGAGTGGCACATGTTGTGCCTTTGTTTAAAAAGGGCTGCAGAGAAAACCCTGAGAACTACAGGCTAGTGAGTCTCACATCTGTGTGGGTAAGTTGTTGGAAGGTATTTTGACAGACAGGATCTACAGGCATTTAGAGATGCAAGGACTGATTAGGGACAGTCAGCATGGCTTTGTCAGTGGAAAATCATGTCTCATAAATTTGACTGAGTTTTTTGAAGGGGTAACCAAGAAGGTAGATGAGGGCAGTGCAGTTGATGTTGTCTACATGGACTTTAGCAAGGCCTTTGACAAGGTACCGCATGGTAGGTTGTTGCACAAAGTTAAATCTCACAGGATCCAGGATGAGGTATCTAAATGGATACAAAATTGGTTCTTGACAGAAGCTAGAAAGAGGGTGGTCGTAGGGTTGTTTTTCAAACTGGAGGCCTGTGACCAGCGGTGTGCCTCAGGGATCAGTACTGGGTCCAGTTATTTATCATGTATATTAATGATTTGAATGAGAATATAGGAGGCGTGGTTAGTAAGTTTGCAGATGACACCAAAATTCGTGGCATAATGGACAGTGAAGAAAGTTATGAAGATTGCAACAGGATCTTGCTCAATTGGACTAGTGGGCTGACAAATGGCAGATGGAGTTTAATTTAGACAAATGCGAGGTGATGCATTTTGGTAGACTGAACCAGGGCAGGACTTACTCAGTTAATGATAGGGCATTGGGAAGAGTTACAGAACAAAGGGATCTAGGGGTACATGTACTTAACTCCTTGAAAGTGGAGTCACAGGTGGACAGAGTGGTGAAGAAGGCATTCGGCATTCTTGGTTTCATTGGTCAAACATTGAACACAGGAGTTGGGACATTTTGTTGAAGTTGTACAAGACATTGGTAAGGCCACACTTGGAATACTGTGTGCAGTTCTGGTCACCCTATTTTAGAAAGGATATTATTAAATTAGAAAGAGTGCAGAAAAGATTTACTAGGATGCTACTGGGACTTGATGGATTGAGTTCTAAGGAGAGGCTGGATAGACTGGGACATTTTTCTTTGGAGCGTAGGAGGTTGAGGGGTGACCTTATAGAGATCTATAAAATAATGAGGGGCATTGACAAGGTAGATAGTCAATATTTTTTCCCAAAGGTAGGGGAGTCTAAAACTACAGGACATAGGTTTAAGGTGAGAGGGGAGAGATACAGAAGTGTCCAGAGGGGCAATTTTTTCACACAGAGGGTGGTGAGTGTCTGGGACAAGCTGCCAGAGGTAGTAGTAGAGGTGGGTACAATTTTGTCTTTTTAAAAGCATTTAGATAATTACATGGATAAGATGGATATGGAGGGATATTAGTCAAACGTGGGCAATTGGGATTAGCTTAGTGGTTACAAACAGGGCAGCATGGACAAGTTGGGCCGAAGGGCCTGTTTCCATGCTGTAAACCTCTCTGTTTTCTATATATTCATCTTTGAATTGCTTCAGTCCAAAGCCCACAAACAAGCCTGTCTCACAGTGTGTCTTTGAGGATCGGCCCAAACCCTCAATTCTTTTGTCCGTTTCCACAGTTTGGCTCCAAATTATGGAATATTTTCACCTCCTCTCGGATCCGTCGGTGAAATTTGAATCTCTTTGCAATAATTCACACGGTTGTGAGAAGTGTCCTTCAAGCGTCTCATTCAATGTGTAGTAAGTTTTTATGCAAGAACGAACAAGACTTTGTAATAGACGGGAGGTTTCCCAGCCTATTACACTCAGGAGAGCTACAGCTTCAGTTTGCAGCAAGGTCGTGTTCAAACCTCTCTTTATCGGTACTCCACCATTCCACATTCTCATTGAATTGGTGTAGATAGGACAGCACGGTCGGTACAGGATTGGTGGGCCGAAGGGCCTGGACTTTTCTTTGTTCTTTCCCACCTTCACAGATCACAGTTTCTAAGTTGTTGAGCTTTCTTTAACTTTCCCTCCACTCAAATTCCTTTTCTCTTCCAATTCAGTTTGTATTTCCTCAGTTGTTTATTTTAAAAACAATGTTTTTTTTCTGCTGTTGGGCTATCTTTAAGAAAAAACATTTTGAACTCCAATCTCTCTCCGAACTGGGAGATTCCAGTTTCCATTCTGCTGATTTGTGGTTAATATTACATTGTTCATTTTCCTTTTGCGGGAGTTTCTCCTCCAAACTCAGCTTTCTATTTCTCTCACTCAGAGAACAAAGAAAATTCCAGCACAGGAACAGGCCCTTCGGCCCCTCCAAGCCTGCACCGACCATGCTGCCCCCGACTGAACTAAAACCCCCTCCCCTTCCGGGGACCATAAATAGAACATAGAACATTACAGCTCAGAACAGGCCCTTCGGCCCACGATGTTGCGCCGACCAGTTAAAAAACAATGACCCACTAACCTAAACCAATCCCTTTTCGTCCATAAACCTATCCAGATCTCTTAAACGCTGGGTAAAGAACCTACCCCTGACATCCGTCCTGTAGCTACCCCCCCTTAATTTAAAGCCATGCCCCCTCGTGCTAGCTTTCTCCATCTGAGGAAAAAGGCTATCACTATCCACCCTATCTAAACCTCTAATCATCTTATATGTTTCAATAAGATCCCCTCTTAGCCGCCTTCTTTCCAACGAAAACAACCCTAGATCCCTCAGTCTCTCCTCATAGGATCTCCCCTCCATACCAGGCAACATCCTAGTAAACCTCCTCTGCACCCTCTCCAACGCCTCCACATCCTTCTTGTAATGTGGGGACCAGAACTGCACACAATACTCCAAGTGCGGCCGCACTAGAGTAGTGTACAGTTGCAACATTACACTGCGACTCCTAAATTCAATCCCCCTACCAATAAACCATATATATATATATATATATATATATAAAATACCATATCCCTCTATTCCCATCCTATTCATGGATTTGTCCAGATGCCCCATAAGACAGAGTGGATAGTCAGAAGCTTTTTCCCAGGGTGGAAGAGTCAATTACTGGGGGCACAGGTTTAAGGTGTGAGGGACAAGGTTTAAAGGAGATGTACGAGGCAGATTTTTTACACAGAGGGGGGTGGGTGCCTGGAACTCGTTGCGGGGGAGGGAGTGGAAGCGGATACGATAGTGAGTTTTAAGGGAGTGTCTGGACAAATCCATGAATAGGATGGGAATAGAGGGATACGGTCCCCGGGAGGGGAGGGGGTTTTAGTTCAGTCGGGCAGCATGGTCGGTGCAGGATTGGAGGGGCCAAAGGGCCTGTTCCTGTGCTGGAATTTTCTTTGATCTTTGGCACGGTGGCACAGTGGGTTGGCGCTGCCGCCTCACAGCGCCAGGGACCCAGGTTCAATTCC
Source organism: Carcharhinus amblyrhynchos (assembly GCF_965287045.1). Taxonomy (NCBI): domain Eukaryota; kingdom Metazoa; phylum Chordata; class Chondrichthyes; order Carcharhiniformes; family Carcharhinidae; genus Carcharhinus; species Carcharhinus amblyrhynchos. Next base: position 53,128 of record NW_027650640.1, read on the forward strand.
CAGTTTGGGTCACCGTCTGTGCAGAGTTTGCACATCCTCCCCGTGTCTGCGTGGGTTTCCTCCGGGTGCTCCGGTTTCCTCCCACACTCTGAAAGCTGAGCAGATTCGGTTGATCGGCTGTGCTAAATTGCTCCTCGGTATCAGGGGAATTAGCAGGGTAAGTGTGTGGGGTTACGGGGATAGGGCCTGTGTGGGATTGTGGTGAGTGCAGGCTGGATGGGCTGAATGGCCTCTTTCTGCACTGTGGGGTTTCTGTGATTCTAATTTGTCCTCAGCAAAGGCTGAAAACTCATTTCCCGCGGTCACATCCACTGCTCCTCAATCGATGCTGGAATGGTCTCCAGAAAATCAACCTTTCACTCCAGCTGAATTGTTTCTTCCCATTTTCAACTGGAAAACCAATAAAAGTTTTACATTTTACTTCGGAAGGAGCTCTTGCAAAATAAATTCTCTGCTTCATTCATCCAATATCATGTCCAAACGATGCCCAACAACTGGACCCAGCTGACTGACACCCTGATAAAGTGATGTGGAGATGCTGGTGTTGGACTGGGGTGGACACAGTAAGAACTCTCACAACACCATAGATCATAGAACCATCAAGCCCTACAGTGCGGAGCCAGGCCCTTCGGCCCATCGAGTCTGCACTGACCACAATCCCACCCAGGCCCTATCCCCATATCCCTACACATTTACCCACTAATCCCTCTAACCTACACATCCCTGGACACTAAGGGGCAATTTCTTAGCACGGCCAATCAACCTAACCTGCTCATCTTTGGACTGTGGGAGGAAACCGGAGCACCCGGAGAAAACCCACGCAGACACGGGGAGAATGTGCAAACTCCACACAGACAGTGACCCGAGCCGGGAATCGAACCCAGGTCCCTGGAGCTGTGAAGCAGCAGTGCTAACCCACTGTGCTACCACGCCACCAGGTTAAAGTCCAACAGGTTTATTTGTAGCAAATGCCACAAGCTTTTGGAACTGGCTGTTCCTGTGTCAGGTGAGTGGGAATTCTGAACTGGACCAGGATCCAGCTCTCTGACACCCTGGTAAAGTGGCCAGCTGACTGCGGGAATGAGGACAAAGGATGGAAAAGTTGTCCCAGGGTGGGGATGACACCAGTTAGTGGAGTGTTATTGGATCGGGGGGACTGACTCCCCGTCCCAGCTGGGAGAGAGGGTACATCTCCCCAACCCCTCTGACAATGTCACCACCTAATCATGTGACACACAACACAGCCATGCATTGGTTTAAAATAAATAACACCGTCCAATCCTGTGGTGGAGGTGGAAGCTGAGCCAATGAACATTGTCGCTGTGTGTGACTGACTCTGCCATTGCGGAGGCTTCAACAAGAGACGTGTGGCTGTGTGTGTGTGTGTGTGTGTGTGTGAGTGTGTGTGTGTGTGTGTGTGTCTGTGTCTGTGTGTGTGTCTGTGTGTGTGTGTGTGTGTGTGTGTGTGTCTGTGTGTGTGTGTGTGTCTGTGTCTGTGTGTGTGTGTGTCTGTGTGTGTGTGTGTGTGTGTGTGTGTGTGTGTGTGTGTGTCTGTGTGTGTGTGTGTGTGATGTGTGTGTGTGTGTGAGTGTGTGTGTGTGTCTGTGTGTCTGTGTCTGTGTGTGTGTGAGTGTGTGTGTGTGTGTGTGTCTGTGTCTGTGTGTGTGTGTGTGTCTGTGTGTGTGTGTGTGTGTGTCTGTGTGTGTGTGTGTGTGTGTGTGTCTGTGAATGTGTGTGTGTGTGTGAGTTGTGTGTGTGTGTGAGTGTGTGTCTCTGTGTGTCTGTGGCTGTGTGTGTGTGTCTGTGTGTGTGTGTGTGTGTGTGTGTCTGTGTGTCTGTGTCTGTGTGTGTGTGTCTGTGTGTGTGTGTGTGTGGTGTGTTGTGTGTGTGTGTGTGTGTGTGTGTGTGTGTGTGTGTCTGTGAATGTGTGTGTGTGTGTTGTCTGTGTCTGTGTGTGTGTGAATGTGTGGGAGTGTGTCTGGGGTGTGTGTGTGTCTGTGAATGTGTGTGTGTGTGTGTGTGTGTGTGTGTGTGTGTGTGTGTCTGTGAATGTGTGTGTGTGTGTGTGTGTCTGTGTCTGTGTGTGTGTGGTGTGTGTGTGTGAGTGTGTCTGTGTGTGAATGTGTGTGTGTGTGTGTGAATGTGTGTGTGTGTCTGTGAATGTGTGTGTGTGTGTGAATGTGTGGTGTGTGTGTGTGCGTGTGTGTGTGTGATGTGTGTGTGTGTGTGTGTCTGTGTGTGTGTGTGTGTGTGTGTGTGTGTGTGTATGTGTGTGTGTGTGTGTGGTGTGTGTGTGGTTGTGTGTGTGTGAGTGTGTGTGTGTGTGTGTGTGTCTGTGTGTGTGTTGTGGTGTGTGTGTTGTGTCTGTGTGTGTGTTGTGTGTGTGTGTGTGTGTTGTGTGTGAATGTGTGTGTGTGTGTGTGTGTCTGTGTGTGTGTCTGTGTGTGTGAATGTGTGTGGTGTGTGTGTCTGTGTGTGTGTGTGTGAATGTGTGTGTGTCTGTGTGTGTGTGTGTGTGTGTGAATGTGTGTGTGTGTGTTGTGTGTGTGTCTGTGTGTGTGTGTGTGTGTGAATGTGTGTGTGTGTGTGTGTGTGTGTCTGTGTATGTGTGTGTGTGTGTGTGTGTGTGTGTGTGTGTGTGTGTGTGTGTGTGTGTCTGTGTGTGTGAATGTGGTGTTGTGTGTGTGTGTGTGTGTGTGTGTGTGTGTGTGAAATGTGTGTGTTGTGATGTGTGGTGAGTCTGTGAATGTGTGTGTGTGCTCGTGTGAGTGTGTGTTGCTGTGTGTGTCTGTGTGTGTGGTGTAACTGGGGGGGGGAGTCTG
>NW_027650641.1:0-22500 GCF_965287045.1 Carcharhinus amblyrhynchos
GTGGGGGCTCAGTCACTGAGCAGATTCCAGACGGAGATCGAGAGATTGTCGGAGACTGAGGGGGAGGGGGAATCGAGGGTATACGGGGAGAGTGCAGGGGGAGAGAGGGGGAAAATCGAGGGACAGCATGGGCTGTGGGCCCGACTGAGGGGCTGAATGGCCACTTCCTGCAGTCCCTCGAAGGTTGTGGGTGTATTTTGAGGGTGAAACCCGTGATCGGGAGCCCTGGGGGAGGGATGGGGACAGGCCAGGCGGATCCCACCCCCCCCTCTCCCTCTGCCTACCTGTCGGTCACTTTCCGGACCTGCCTCGTCAGCCTTGCTGAGATAGAATCGGATCTTCTCTCCCTGCGTCTCGCTCAGCCTCTCCACAATGTTGAGCGTCCGTTTGCACAGCGCCTGCCCCATGGGGTCAAAGAACACCAAGACCAAATCACAGAGCTCACCTGGGATTCGGGACAACACCGGCAGAGAGAGAGACAGAGGCAGAGAGAGACAGACAGAGAGAGAGAGAGAGACAGACAGGAGAGAGAGAGAGAGACAGACAGAGAGAGAGAGAGAGACAGACAGAGAGAGAGAGAGAGACAGACAGAGAGAGAGAGAGAGACAGACAGAGAGAGAGAGAGACAGAGAGAGAGAGAGAGAGAGACAGAGAGAGAGAGAGACAGGGAGAGAGAGAGACAGGGAGAGAGAGAGACAGGGAGAGAGAGAGACAGGGAGAGAGAGAGACAGGGAGAGAGAGAGACAGGGAGAGAGAGAGACAGGGAGAGAGAGAGACAGGGAGAGAGAGAGACAGGGAGAGAGAGAGACAGGGAGAGAGAACAGGAGAGAGAGAGACAGGGAGAGAGAGAGACAGGGAGAGAGAGAGACAGGGACAGAGAGAGACAGGGAGAGAGACAGGGAGAGAGACAGGGAGAGAGAGACACAGAGACACAGAGCGAGAGAGACAGAGAGACACAGAGCGAGAGAGAGAGAGACAGAGACAGAGCGAGAGATCAGACACTGACGGTGACCTGCACAACACAAACATCCCAGAACACCCACCTTCACTCCGCTCCTCACCTCTCCCTCCCTCCCCGCCTCTCTTTCATTCCCCCCGCCTCTCCCTCCCTTGCCCCTCCTCCCTGTTTTCATCTCCCTCACTACCTCCTCCCCATCTCTCCCCCACCCCGTTGCCCTGCCATGCCTCTATCTCTCAAGGGTGGCACAGTGGGTTAGCGCTGCTGTCTCACAGGGACCCGGGTTCCATTCCCCGCAGCACAGCGGGTTAGCACTGCTGTCTCACAGGGACCCGGGTTCCATTCCCCGCAGCACAGCGGGTTAGCACTGCTGCCTCACAGCACCAGGGACCCCTACTTGTGACAAGTAAATAAACTTTTTATACGTATACTTCAATGCTTATAAAGATAGGAGGGGGTGTAGGGGGCTGGAGAAGGTTACAGAGATAGGGAGGGGGTGTAGGGTGGCTGGAGGGGGTTGCAGAGATAGGGAGGGGGGGTGTAGGGGGCTGGAGCAGGTTACAGACATAGGGAGGGGGTGTAGGGGGTTGGAGGAGGCTACAGAGATAGGGAGGGGGTGTAGAGGGGCTGGAGGAGGCTACAGGGATAGGGAGGGTGACAGTTACCCAGCCACAGGATTGCCCGATCCACATCGAACGGATATTTCATATCTCCATCCACGAGTCCCGGAGTGTCGATAAACGTCACCAAACTGAACTTCTTCTGTTTGGAGGTGGAGATTTCAGTGGTTAAATATTCGGCCACACCTGAGGGATGACAGGGACAGCACGGGGTTAGATACAGAGTAAAGCTCTCTCTACACTGTCCCCCCCATCAAACACTCCCAGGACAGGTACAGCACGGGGTTAGATACAGAGTAAAGCTCCCTCTACACTGTCCCCCCATCAAACACTCCCAGGACAGGTACAGCACGGGGTTAGATACAGAGGAAAGCTCCCTCTACACTGTCCCCATCAAACACTCCCAGGACAGGTACAGCACGGGGTTAGATACAGAGTAAAGCTCCCTCTACACTGTCCCCCCATGAAACACTCCAGGACAGGTACAGCACGGGGTTAGATACAGAATAAAGTGCTGTAGTTTGTGTGGTGTGAGGATGTTAAAATTGAACTCTGGTTTATCATTGCCACTCTGTCAGTGTCAGGTAGCCCACCTGTAGTTAAAGCAGAAGGATAATTTCTCCATGCTATTGAGCTGTCTGTTTTAACCTGAACTAATGCAGATTTGCTCCTTTTGGGTTGTCCCCTGGGGTTTCAGAGTACGGTTTGTTTACCACGATTGGCAAGAGTACGTCACATGCTAATGGAAGCAGCTCTGCTTACACAGGGAGGGAGAGACAGGCAGGAAGTTTCCCTTTGCAAGGAACTGTAGTTCTTCTCTCTCTGATAGAAACTAGGTCTACCTGTCCAGAGGTTTACCCGTCCTGGAGGTCTTGCAGCCCGCAAGCCTCCTTTCTGCTCATTGATTTTGAAGTAGTGTTCATGTCTATGGGGCTACTGCTTAAATTGGAACTTATAGATAGGCTAACAGTTAAGAATATTATCTGGTTCAATGTTAAGTGTTTTGACTGGTGAACGTTAAGCTGATTTGTTTGTTATAGTTAAACCATGCTGTTTAAAAATAAAGTTTGTTTTGATAGTGGGTCCATAGAATCACACCTGGAGTGCAACACCGTAACACCACACCAAAGCCCAAATCAAAAAATAGCTGGGAGTCTAGTCTAACTTTGTAATATAGTTTGGATTTTCTGTTCTGTTCCCCAGCACCATCAAACACTCCCAGAAATGTTGCTTGTTGTGTTTTACCAAGAGAATCTCAGGGAGTTATTTTGACCTGAGCACTCAAATTTGCTGAGCCGTCGATACTGCCCCTTCGCACACGCACTTTAACAGATTACGAAGGGAGGTAATTCCCCTTCAATGGTTCAGAATTTGTGCTTAGACAGGAAATGAATCTCCCCCTTTTTAATGCCATTCAGCCCCTCTCTCTGCAGCCTGTTACACAGGAACAGGAGGAGGCCAGTCAGCCCCTCTGCCTCCAGCCTGTTACACAGGAACAGGAGGAGGCCACTCAGCCCCTCTGCCTCCAGCCTGTTACACAGGTACAGGAGGAGGCCACTCAGCCCCTCTCTCTGCAGCCTGTTACACAGGAACAGGAGGAGGCCACTCAGCCCCTCTCTCTGCAGCCTGTTACACAGGAACAGGAGGAGGCCACTCAGCCCCTCTGCTCCAGCCTGTTACACAGGAACAGGAGGAGGCCACTCAGCCCCTCTGCCTCCAGCCTGTTACACAGGAACAGGAGGAGGCCACTCGCCCCTCTGCCTCCAGCCTATTACACTGGAACAGGAGGAGGCCATTCAGCCTCTCTGCCTCCAGCCTGTTACACTGGAACAGGAGGAGGCCATTCAGCCTCTCTGCCTCCAGCCTGTTACACTGGAACAGGAGGAGGCCACTCAGCCCCTCTGCCTCCAGCCTGTTACACTGGAACAGGAGGAGGCCACTCAGCCCCTCTGCCTCCAGCCTGTTACACTGGAACAGGAGGAGGCCACTCAGCCCCTCTGCCTCCAGCCTGTTACACTGGAACAGGAGGAGGCCACTCGCCCCTCTGCCTCCAGCCTATTACACTGGAACAGGAGGAGGCCATTCAGCCTCTCTGCCTCCAGCCTGTTACACTGGAACAGGAGGAGGCCATTCAGCCTCTCTGCCTCCAGCCTGTTACACTGGAACAGGAGGAGGCCACTCAGCCCCTCTGCCTCCAGCCTGTTACACTGGAACAGGAGGAGGCCACTCAGCCCCTCTGCCTCCAGCCTGTTACACTGGAACAGGAGGAGGCCACTCAGCCCCTCTGCCTCCAGCCTGTTACACAGGAACAGGAGGGGCAGAAGTAGATTCTTAAAATATCGTAAATTGCCCACGCAGAGGGAAAACACAGCACAAACCCGGGCACTTACCTTCAATTTGTTGCAGTGGTTTGAATTGCGGGTAAAGATGCATCGTAGCATTCCCCTGAGAGAGAGAAAGAGAGGGAGAGACAGACACAGAGACAGAGAGAGATGGGGGCATAGGGAGAGAGTTGGGGGAAGAGAGACAGTGAGAGAAGTAGGGGGGGAACAGAGAGAGAGAGATGAGAGGACAGAGAGGAGAGTGACAGAGACAGAGAGCCATGTTATATTCTGATTGGAGACATTTGTGCAGATTGTAAACACTGATCCAGCCAGACACGGCAGCAGCACTTTCAGTGGGTAAAGGTGGGGGTGGGGGGTGGGGGGCGGAGGGGGGGAGGAAAGGGTGGGTGGGTGGGGGGGGAGGAAAGGGTGGGTGGGTGGGGGGGGAGGAAAGGGTGGGTGGGGGGGAAGGGTGGGGGGGGAATGGGGGGGAAGGGTTGGGAGGGGGAAGGCGGGCGGCGGCGATGGCGACAGATTCAGAATAAGGGGGTCTCTGTCTCCCAGCGACCCGAGGAGGAATTTCTACCCCTCAGTCTGAGGGATTCTCACGGGGGAGCTGAGGCTGTGATCAGCCCAGATCAGGTCTTATCGAATGGTGGAGGAAGGAGGAAGGCAGGGATGGAGGGGCTGAGTGGTCTCCCCCTGTCGGGGGCCAGCCTGGAGTCTCCTGCACTGTTTCGGTCTGAAACCAGCAGTGAGCCAGGGTCAGCCGACACTCTGATGATCAGAGGCTCAGAACGGGCACGGGGTGGTGGGGGGGCTCGATGGGAGGGTCCGTGAGGGGGAGGGCAGTGAGGCAACGCGCTAAGAGTCCCCTGTACACACTCACGGTCAGCGACTCTCGCTTCCGGCCACTGGTTACAAAGGTGAATCCCTGAGTCTCGATGGCCACGCCGGTTCTCTGGATGTGTTCCTCCACGTACCTACCCAGCAAACACACACAGCATCGTTACAGAGAGACCGTGACACTGCGGCGCTCCCTCAGCACCGACCCTCCCCACAGTGCGGCGCTCCCTCAGCACCGACCCTCCCCACAGTGCGGCGCTCCCTCAGCACCGACCCTCCCCACAGTGTGGCGCTCCCTCAGCACCGACCCTCCCCACAGTGCGGCGCTCCCACAGTGCGGCGCTCCCTCAGCACCCACCCTCCCACAGTGCGGCGCTCCCTCAGCACCCACCCTCCCACAGTGCGGCGCTCCCTCAACACCCACCCTCCCACAGTGCGGCGCTCCCTCAGCACCCACCCTCCCGCAGTGCGGCGCTCCCTCAGCACCCACCCTCCCGCAGTGCGGCGCTCCCTCAGCACCGACCCTCCCGCAGTGCGGCGCTCCCTCAGCACCGACCCTCCCGCAGTGCGGCGCTCCCTCAGCACCGACCCTCCTGCAGTGCGGCGCTCCCTCAGTACCGACCCTCCCGCAGTGCGGCGCTCCCTCAGCACCGACCCTCCCGCAGTGCAGCGCTCCCTCAGCACCGACCCTCCCGCAGTGCAGCGCTCCCTCAGCACCGACCCTCCCGCAGTGCAGCGCTCCCTCAGTGTGCCTTACCAGTTGATGAAGGAGCTTTTCCCAGCTGAGTGATTTCCCATCAACATGACATTAATCTTTTTCCGAGGTGGTAGTAGGTGGAGCCCGAGCTTCAATCCAATATCAATCAGACCTATGGAATAACAGGGACTAAATCACTCAGAACACTATTGCGCTCCCTCCACATCCATCCCACAAACTTCGCCCAGTGACAGCGTCGCTGTATCACCTCCTCCCCTCAATCTCCCCATTCTTACTTTCTCAGAAGACTAAGGAAATTTGGCATGTCCGTTCTGATTCTCACCAACTTTTACAGGTGCCCCATAGAAAGCATTCTTTCTGGTTGGATCACAACTTGGTCTGGGCTCCTGCTCTGCCCAAGACCGCAAGGAACTACAAAAGGGTGGTGAATGTAGCCCAATCCATCACACAAACCAGCCTCCCATCCATTGACTCTGTCTACACTTCCCGCTGCCTCGGGGAAAAGCAGCCGGTATAATTAAGAACCCCCCCCCCCACCCGCCAACACACCCCGGACATTCTCTCTTCCACCTTCTTCCGTCGGGAAAAAGATACAAAAGTCTGAGGTCCCGTACCGACCGACTCAAGAACAGCTTCTTCCCTGCTGCTGTCAGACTTTTGAATGGACCTACCTCACGTTAAGTTGAATGGACCTACGTAGCACAGCGGGTTAGCACTGCTGTCTCACAGGGACCCGGGTTCCATTCCCCACAGCACAGCGGGTTAGCACTGCTGTCTCACAGGGACCCGGGTTCCATTCCCCGCAGCACAGCGGGTTAGCGTTGCTGTCTCACAGGGACCCGGGTTCCATTCCCCGCAGCACAGCGGGTTAGCACTGCTGTCTCACAGGGACCCGGGTTCCATTCCCCACAGCACAGCGGGTTAGCACTGCTGTCTCACAGGGACCCGGGTTCCATTCCCCGCAGCACAGCGGGTTAGCGCTGCTGTCTCACAGGGACCCGGGTTCCATTCCCCACAGCACAGCGGGTTAGCACTGCGGTCTCACAGGGACCCGGGTTCCATTCCCCACAGCACAGCGGGTTAGCGCTGCTGTCTCACAGGGACCCGGGTTCCATTCCCCGCAGCACAGCGGGTTAGCGCTGCTGTCTCACAGGGACCCGGGTTCCATTCCTCACAGCACAGCGGGTTAGCGCTGCTGTCTCACAGCGCCAGGGACCCGTGTTCGATTCCCGGCTCGGGTCACTGTCTGCACGGAGTCTGCACATTCTCCTTGTGTCTGCGTGGGTTTCCTCCGGGTGCTCCGGTTTCCTCCCACAGTCCTAAAGACGCACTGGTTAGGGTGGAATTGATCTAAACAGGCTTTGGAGTGTGGGTGACTAGGGGATTTTCACAGTAACTTCATTGCAGTGTTAATGTAAGCCTCACTTATGATACTAATAAATAAACAAACTTTATTTTAAGTTGATCTTTCTCTACACCCTCGCTGTGTCTGTAACACTACATTCTGCACCCTCTCCTTTCCTTCTCTATGAACGGTATGCTTTGTCTGTACAGCGCGCCAGAAACAACACTTTTCTCTGTATTCCAATACACGTGACAATAACAAATCAAACCAAAACAGCTCTCTCCCTGCTGTGATCAGAAGTTTGAACGGACCTGCCACATGTTACGTTGCCTGGGCTATTTGTAACGTCCTGCAGACTCACTCAGTGAATCTCCCAGCGAGACTCACTCACTCAAGCTCACCCACAGAGACCCCCTCTCCCTCACTCCCCCCCCTCACTGACCCTCACCCACAGAGTCTCCCGTCTCCCTCACTCCCCCTCACTGACCCTCACCCACAGAGTCTCCCGTCTCCCTCACTCCCAACCTCCCTCACTAACCCTCACCCACAGAGTCTCCCGTCTCCCTCACTCTTCCCCGCTCTCTGACCCTCACCCACAGAGACCCCCATCTCCCTCACTGACCCCCACCCACATGAGGCTCCTGTCTCCCTCACTCCCAACCCCCCTCACTGACCCTCATCCACAGAGACTCCCATCTCCCCCATTCCCCCCCTCACTGACCCTCATCCAAGTTTGAATAGCGTGGGTGAACTGGGGGAACTCCATGCTCTATAATGGGGGTAAAGATACCAAGTTTGAATAATGTGGGTGAACTGGGGGGAACCCCATGCTTTATAATGGAGAAAAGGGCCAAGTTTGACTAATCTGCGGGTCCTGGGGGGATCCCCATGCTCATAATGGGGAAAATTGGCCAAGTTTGACTAATCTGGGGGTCCTGGGGGAAACCCCATGCTCTATCATGGGGGAAAGGGACCCAGGTTGACTAATTTGGTGCTCCTGGGGGGGACCCCATGCTCTACAATGGGGGAAAGAGACCAAATTTGACTAATCTGGGGCTCCTGGGGGAGCCTCGTGCTTTATAATGGGGGAAAGGGACCATGTTTGACTAATGTGGGTGAACTGGGGGGAAACCCCGTGCTCTATAACGGGGATAAAGTGGGACCAAGCCTGAATATCGGGGGGGGGGGGGAACTCCATGCTCTATAATGGGGGTAAAGAGACCAAGTTTGAATAATGTGGGTGAACCTGGGGGGGGGGGGGGAACCCCATGCTTTATAATGGGTGAAAGAGACCACATTTGACTAATCTGGAGCTCTGGGGGGGACCCCATGCTCTATAATGGAGGAAAGGGACCAAGTTTGACTAATCTGGGGGTCCTGGGGGAGCCTTGTGTTCTATAATGGGGGAAAGGGGACAAGTTTGACTAATCTGGGGGATCCACTGCTCTATAATGGGGGGAAAGAGACCCAGTTTGATTAATTTGGGGGTCCTGGGGGGAACCCCATGTTCTATAATGGGGGAAAGAGACTAAGTTTGACTAATCTGGGGGGGGGAACCCCCATGTTCTATAATGGGGGAAAGGGGCCATGTTTGACTAATCTGGGGGTCCTGGTGGGGGGGAAACCTCATGCTCTATAATGGGGGGGAAGTTTGAACTTTGTGGGTGAACTGGGGGTTAACCCCCCTTTCCCCAACTCCACTTTCCATTGAAACCAACGGGGAGGCTGGTGGCCTAAAAACGTGGATGGGCGGATTTCCAGGATCCGGATCGGCTGCCATGCATTTCAATGAACGGAGTGGGGACTCCCGATCCGGAAACCGCAGGTCTCCACACCAGGTTTTCCAACCCACTCTCCGCTCCCCATAAAAACCAACGGGGAGGCTGGCCGTCTGCGAAACGGGGATGGGCGGATTCGCCGGATCCGGATCGGCTGCCATGCATCTGAATGAACGGAGTGGTGACTCCCGATCCGGATACTGCAAGATTCCACACCAGGTTTCCCAGCCCACCCTCCGCTTCCCATTGACACCGATGGAGGGAGCAGGACGCGGATGGGTGGATTCCCCGGATCCGGATCGGCTGCCGTTCAACGGAATGAATGGAGTGGGAACTCCCGATCCGGACACAGCCGCAATCCACCCGGGATTTCCAGCCCACCCTCTCATCCCCCGGCAAAAGACGGGAGGGCGTTTCTAACGGTTTTTATTTTTTTGAAAGCCAGGCGCTCCCCCAGCGCAGTCTTACCGGTCCCCGGATCGGCGTAGAGCGAGTGGCACTCCCGCAGCACACGTTCGCTCACCGACTCAACGCCCCGCTCGGCGTTGGCCTGGTTGCGTGGTTTGCCGCCCGCCATCTTGTTCTTCCCCTTCGCTTGTGTGGCCAGGTTCTCCCCCTCCTCAATGCGCCGGCGCCACTCCCAATGCGCAGGCGCGTCACCCTGCCCCGCGCCGCGGGGGCAGGCCGGGAGTTGTAGTCCCCCACCCCATTGACCAACACTGTGAGAAGGCAAGGAAGGACTACAAATCTTCCCAGCCTGCCCCGCGCAGGGAGGCAGTCAAGACTGAGGGGGCTAAAAGACGGGCACCAGCGCCGCGGGACAGGCTGGGAGTTGTAGTTAGCCACCTCATTGGCCATCAGCCTGAGAAGGAAAGGGAGGACTACAAACGTTCCCGGCCTGCCCCCGCGCTGGCCCTTCTTTGCGGCCCGACCCTCCGCGGGATGGACGCTGGCTGCCATCCCGCGCCGCGGGGCAGGCCGGGAGTTGTAGTCCCCCACTCCATTGGAAACCATTCTGAGGAGGCCACAGAAAACTACAATGCTCCCCAGGCTGCCCTGCGCTCCTCCCCGCGCCGCACCTGTTGCTGGCACCTTCCAGCTGCCCACCTGGTGCCCCCCAGGTTGGCCAACCTGTGGAGCCGGCGCCATCTTGGACAATGGTCAACTTTGTAGAATCATAGAGGCTTCCAGCATGGCAACAGGCCCTCTCGGCCTAAACTTGTCCATGCCGCCACTTTCTTTTATACCCCTGAGCTAGGCCCAATTGCTTGCGTTTGACCCATATCCATCGTACCCACGTAACGCTTCTTATGAGACAAAATTGTCCCCGCCTCCACTACAGCCTCTGGCAGCTCGTTCCAGACACTCACCACCCTCTGGGTGAAAAAATTGCCCCCCTGGACCCTTCTGTATCTCTCCCCTCTCACCTTAAACCTCTGCCCTCTAGTTTTAGACTCCCCTACCTTTGGGGAAAAGATATTGACTATCTCGCTGATCTGTGCCCCTCATTATTTTATAGACCTCTATAAGATCACCCCTCTACGCTCCAGAGAAAAAAGTCCCAGTCTATCCAGCCTCTCCTTATAAGTCAAACTCACACACACTCTCTCACACACACACTCTCACACGCACTGTCTCTCACGTGCACACACCCTTGCGCGCGCACCCTCTCTCTAGCACGCGCACTCTCTGTCTCTCTCTTGCGCGCACTCTCTGTCTCTCTCTCGCGCGCACTCTCTGTCTCTCTCTCGCGCGCGCACTCTCTGTCTCTCTCTCGCGCGCGCGCTCTCTGTCTCTCTCGCGCGCGCGCTCTCTGTCTCTCTCGCGCGCGCGCTCTCTGTCTCTCTCGCGCGCGCGCTCTCTGTCTCTCTCGCGCGCGCGCTCTCTGTCTCTCTCGCGTGCGCGCGCTCTCTGTCTCTCTCGCGCGCGCGCGCTCTCTGTCTCTCTCGCGCGCGCGCGCTCTCTGTCTCTCTCGCGCGCGCGCGCTCTCTGTCTCTCTCGCGCGCGCGCGCTCTCTGTCTCTCTCGCGCGCGCGCGCTCTCTGTCTCTCTCGCGCGCGCGCGCTCTCTGTCTCTCTCGCGCGCGCGCGCTCTCTGTCTCTCTCGCGCGCGCGCGCTCTCTGTCTCTCTCGCGCGCGTGCTCTCTGTCTCTCTCTCGCGCGCGCTCTCTGTCTCTCGCGCGCGCGCCCTCTGTCTCTCGCGCGCGCGCACTCTGTCTCTCTCTCTCGCGCGCACGCTCTCTGTCTCTCTCTCGCGCACGCGCTCTCTGTCTCTCTCTCTCGCGCGCGCGCTCTCTGTCTCTCTCGCGCGTGCCGCTCTCTGTCTCTCTCGCGCGCGCGCGCTCTCTGTCTCTCTCGCGCGCGCGCTCTCTGTCTCTCTCTCTCGCGCGCGCGCTCTCTGTGTCTCTCTCGCATGCGCGCACTCGGTGTCTCTCTAGCGAGTGTGCGCGCACACTCTCTCGCGCGCGCACACTGTCTTTCGCGCGCGCGCACTGTCTCCCTCGCGCGCGGGCGCACTGTCTCCCTCGCGCGCGGGCGCACTGTCTCCCTCGCGCGCGGGCGCACTGTCTCCCTCGCGCGCGGGCGCACTGTCTCCCTCGCGCGCGTGCGGGCGCACTGTCTCCCTCGCGCGGGCGCACTGTCTCCCTCGCACGCGCGCGGGCGCACTGTCTCCCTCGCGCGCGCGCGGGCGCACTGTCTCCCTCGCGCGCGCGCGGGCGCACTGTCTCCCTCGCGCGCGCGGGCGCACTGTCTCCCTCGCGCGCGCACGCGCACTGTCTCCCTCGCGCGCGCGCGCACTGTCTCCCTCTCTCGCGCGCGCGCGCACTGTCTCCCTCTCTCGCGCGCGCGCGCACTGTCTCCCTCTCTCGCGCGCGCGCGCACTGTCTCCCTCTCTCGCGCGCGCGCACACTGTCTCCCTCTCTCGCGCGCGCGCGCACTGTCTCCCTCTCTCGCGCGCGCGCGCACTGTCTCCCTCTCTCGCGCGCGCGCGCACTGTCTCCCTCTCTCGCGCGCGCGCGCACTGTCTCCCTCTCTCGCGCGCGCGCACTGTCTCCCTCTCTCGCGCGCGCGCGCACTGTCTCCCTCTCTCGCGCGCGCGCGCACTGTCTCCCTCTCTCGCGCGCGCGCGCACTGTCTCCCTCTCTCGCGCGCGCGCGCACTGTCTCCCTCTCGCGCGCGCGCGCACTGTCTCCCTCTCTCGCGCGCGCGCGCACTGTCTCCCTCTCTCGCGCGCGCGCGCACTGTCTCCCTCTCTCGCGCACACGCACTGTCTCCCTCTCGCGCGCGCACTGTCTCTCTCTCTCCCTCTCGCCCGCGCACTGTCTCTCTCTCTCTCTCTCGCCCGCGCGCGCTGTCTCTCTCTCTCGCGTGCGCGCTGTCTCTATCCCTCTCGCCTGCGCACTGTCTCTCTCTCTCTCTCTCTCGCGCGCGAGAGAGAGAGACAGCTGGGTCAGCGCTGTCTCTCTCTCGCGCACGTGCACGCTGTCTCTCTCTCTCGCGCACGTGCGCGCTGTCTCTCTCTCGCGCACGTGCGCGCTGTCTCTCTCTCGCGCGCACGCGCACACTGTCTCTCTCGCGCGTGCACACTGTCTCTCGCGCGCACGTGCACACTGTCTCTCTCGCGCGCGCGCGCACTCTCACACAGGGTGTATATTAGGAACTGAGTGGATGAATCGTGAGAACAGAGCTGAGCCTTTACACAGTCTGTTGGAGATGATATTTTATTCTGGACTGTTCTTTCTGAATTGTTTATCAGCCTCTGTGTATGATGAGTTGGAATACGTGTAGCCGAAGGAAAAGCTGTAGTCAAAGTACTCAATGTTGGTGTGTAACGGAAGGAAGGGGACCATGTAGTCCCTGGGACGATGGCCCAGAGGGACACGCCAGTGGGTCGGATACATCCTCAGGCGACTGCTGTTGGCTCGGAGATAATCTTCCAGAATCCTGCAGGGGGAATGGGTAAAGGATCAGAAACCGGGTACAGAGAGATAGGGTTAGCAGTCTGGGTTAGACAGACACAGAGACAGAGATTACAGGGCAGGGTCGGGGGGGGTTAGAGGGCAGGGTCGGGGTGGGAGGTTAGAGGAGAGGGTCGGGGGGGGTTAGAGGGCAGGGTCGGGGGGGTTAGAGGGCAGTGTCGGGGGGTTAGAGGGCAGGGTCGGAGGGGTCAGAGGGCAGGGTCGGGGGTCAGAGGGCAGGGTCGGGGGTCAGAGGGCAGGGTCGGGAGTTGGTGGGGGACGATGTCCACTTACTTGTCGATGAAGGTGTGATGCAGCATGAAGATGGGGTCGTTGGAGGCGGCGGGGACCTGGGAAATGGTCCCGTTGAGATAAATGTGCACCAAATTGTGTAGACCCATCATCTGCTTCCCCGGAAACTGGGAGTCCTTGAAACCTGTCGAGGGGGGTGGTGGGGAAAGTGAGGAGAGAGGCGGGAAAGACACCCGGAATCTCAGCGCCCACCGCCCTCCCGGAGAGGCAGCTGGAAACACGCCTCCTTCCCGGGAGGGAAATCCACAATCCGAAATCACAACCGCAAATGTCGGAAAAGCTCAGCTCTTCCCGGCAGCCCCTCCAGAGGGGGAATGAATCCAAAACTTCCAAACCAACCTTCACCAGAGCACTGCTCATCCGGAATCGAGAGGTTCCTCCCCACTTCCAGACCTGGGAATGTTTAATAGCCGGACAGTGTACAGGGAGCTTTACTCTGTATCTAACCCCGTGCTGTACCTGTCCTGGGAGTGTTTGATGGGGGGGACAGTGTAGAGGGAGCTTTACTCTGTATCTAACCCCGTGCTGTACCTGTCCTGGGAGTGTTTGATGGGGGGGACAGTGTAGAGGGAGCTTTACTCTGTATCTAACCCCGTGCTGTACCTGTCCTGGGAGTGTTTGATGGGGACAGTGTAGAGGGAGCTTTACTCTGTATCTAACCCCGTGCTGTACCTGTCCTGGGAGTGTTTGATGGGGACAGTGTAGAGAGAGCATTACTCTGTATCTAACCCCGTGCTGTCCCTGTCCTGGGAGTGTTTGATGGGGGGACAGTGTAGAGGGAGCTTTACTCTGTATCTAACCCCGTGCTGTACCTGTCCTGGGAGTGTTTGATGGGGACAGTGTAGAGGGAGCTTTACTCTGTATCTAACCCCGTGCTGTACCTGTCCTGGGAGTGTTTGATGGGGGGACAGTGTAGAGGGAGCTTTACTCTGTATCTAACCCCGTGCTGTACCTGTCCTGGGAGTGTTTGATGGGGACAGTGTAGAGGGAGCTTTACTCTGTATCTAACCTTGTGCTGTACCTGTCCTGGGAGTGTTTGATGGGGGGACAGTGTAGAGGGAGCTTTCCTCTGTATCTAACCCCGTGCTGTACCTGTCCTGGGAGTGTTTGATGGGGGACAGTGTAGAGGGAGCTTTACTCTGTATCTAACCCCGTGCTGTACCTGTCCTGGGAGTGTTTGATGGGGGGACAGTGTAGAGGGAGCTTTACTCTGTATCTAACCCCGTGCTGTCCCTGTCCTGGGAGTGTTTGATGGGGGGACAGTGTAGAGGGAGCTTTACTCTGTATCTAACCCCGTGCTGTACCTGTCCTGGGAGTGTTTGATGGGGGGACAGTGTAGAGGGAGCTTTACTCTGTATCTAACCCCGTGCTGTACCTGTCCTGGGAGTGTTTGATGGGGGGACAGTGTAGAGGGAGCTTTACTCTGTATCTAACCCCGTGCTGTACCTGTCCTGGGAGTGTTTGATGGGGGGACAGTGTAGAGGGAGCTTTACTCTGTATCTAACCCCGTGCTGTACCTGTCCTGGGAGTGTTTGATGGGGCGACAGTGTAGAGGGAGCTTTACTCTGTATCTAACCCCGTGCTGTACCTGTCCTGGGAGTGTTTGATGGGGGGGACAGTGTAGAGGGAGCTTTACTCTGTATCTAACCCCGTGCTGTACCTGTCCTGGGAGTGTTTGATGGGGGGGACAGTGTAGAGGGAGCTTTACTCTGTATCTAACCCCGTGCTGTACCTGTCCTGGGAGTGTTTGATGGGGGACAGTGTAGAGGGAGCTTTACTCTGTATCTAACCCCGTGCTGTACCTGTCCTGGGAGTGTTTGATGGGGGGGACAGTGTAGAGGGAGCTTTACTCTGTATCTAACCCCGTGCTGTACCTGTCCTGGGAGTGTTTGATGGGGGACAGTGTAGAGAGAGCTTTACTCTGTATCTAACCCCGTGCTGTACCTGTCCTGGGAGTGTTTGATGGGGGGACAGTGTAGAGAGAGCTTTACTCTGTATCTAACCCCGTGCTGTACCTGTCCTGGGAGTGTTTGATGGGGGGACAGTGTAGAGGGAGCTTTACTCTGTATCTAACCCCGTGCTGTACCTGTCCTGGGAGTGTTTGATGGGGGACAGTGTAGAGAGAGCTTTACTCTGTATCTAACCCCGTGCTGTACCTGTCCTGGGAGTGTTTGATGGGGGGACAGTGTAGAGGGAGCTTTACTCTGTATCTAACCCCGTGCTGTACCTGTCCTGGGAGTGTTTGATGGGGACAGTGTAGAGGGATCTTTACTCTGTATCTAACCCCGTGCTGTACCTGTCCTGGGAGTGTTTGATGGGGGGGACAGTGTAGAGGGGGCTTTACTCTGTATCTAACCCCGTGCTGTACCTGTCCTGGGAGTGTTTGATGGGGGGACAGTGTAGAGGGAGCTTTACTCTGTATCTAACCCCGTGCTGTACCTGTCCTGGGAGTGTTTGATGGGGGGACAGTGTAGAGGGAGCTTTACTCTGTATCTAACCCCGTGCTGTACCTGTCCTGGGAGTGTTTGATGGGGGGACAGTGTAGAGAGAGCTTTACTCTGTATCTAACCCCGTGCTGTACCTGTCCTGGGAGTGTTTGATGGGGGGACAGTGTAGAGAGAGCTTTACTCTGTATCTAACCCCGTGCTGTACCTGTCCTGGGAGTGTTTGATGGGGGACAGTGTAGAGAGAGCTTTACTCTGTATCTAACCCCATGCTGTACCTGTCCTGGGAGTGGTTTGATGGGGGGACAGTGTAGAGGGAGCTTTACTCTGTATCTAACCCCGTGCTGTACCTGTCCTGGGAGTGTTTGATGGGGGGACAGTGTAGAGGGAGCTTTACTCTGTATCTAACCCCGTGCTGTCCCTGTCCTGGGAGTGTTTGATGGGGGACAGTGTAGAGGGAGCTTTACTCTGTATCTAACCCCGTGCTGTACCTGTCCTGGGAGTGTTTGATGGGGGGGACAGTGTAGAGGGAGCTTTACTCTGTATCTAACCCCGTGCTGTACCTGTCCTGGGAGTGTTTGATGGGGGACAGTGTAGAGGGAGCTTTACTCTGTATCTAACCCCGTGCTGTACCTGTCCTGGGAGTGTTTGATGGGGGGACAGTGTAGAGGGAGCTTTACTCTGTATCTAACCCCGTGCTGTACCTGTCCTGGGAGTGTTTGATGGGGGACAGTGTAGAGGGAGCTTTACTCTGTATCTAACCCCGTGCTGTACCTGTCCTGGGAGTGTTTGATGGGGCGACAGTGTAGAGGGAGCTTTACTCTGTATCTAACCCCGTGCTGTACCTGTCCTGGGAGTGTTTGATGGGGGGGACAGTGTAGAGGGAGCTTTACTCTGTATCTAACCCCGTGCTGTACCTGTCCTGGGAGTGTTTGATGGGGGGGACAGTGTAGAGGGAGCTTTACTCTGTATCTAACCCCGTGCTGTACCTGTCCTGGGAGTGTTTGATGGGGGACAGTGTAGAGGGAGCTTTACTCTGTATCTAACCCCGTGCTGTACCTGTCCTGGGAGTGTTTGATGGGGACAGTGTAGAGAGAGCATTACTCTGTATCTAACCCCGTGCTGTCCCTGTCCTGGGAGTGTTTGATGGGGGGACAGTGTAGAGGGAGCTTTACTCTGTATCTAACCCCGTGCTGTACCTGTCCTGGGAGTGTTTGATGGGGACAGTGTAGAGGGAGCTTTACTCTGTATCTAACCCCGTGCTGTACCTGTCCTGGGAGTGTTTGATGGGGGGACAGTGTAGAGGGAGCTTTACTCTGTATCTAACCCCGTGCTGTACCTGTCCTGGGAGTGTTTGATGGGGACAGTGTAGAGGGAGCTTTACTCTGTATCTAACCTTGTGCTGTACCTGTCCTGGGAGTGTTTGATGGGGGGACAGTGTAGAGGGAGCTTTCCTCTGTATCTAACCCCGTGCTGTACCTGTCCTGGGAGTGTTTGATGGGGGACAGTGTAGAGGGAGCTTTACTCTGTATCTAACCCCGTGCTGTACCTGTCCTGGGAGTGTTTGATGGGGGGACAGTGTAGAGGGAGCTTTACTCTGTATCTAACCCCGTGCTGTCCCTGTCCTGGGAGTGTTTGATGGGGGGACAGTGTAGAGGGAGCTTTACTCTGTATCTAACCCCGTGCTGTACCTGTCCTGGGAGTGTTTGATGGGGGGACAGTGTAGAGGGAGCTTTACTCTGTATCTAACCCCGTGCTGTACCTGTCCTGGGAGTGTTTGATGGGGGGACAGTGTAGAGGGAGCTTTACTCTGTATCTAACCCCGTGCTGTACCTGTCCTGGGAGTGTTTGATGGGGGGACAGTGTAGAGGGAGCTTTACTCTGTATCTAACCCCGTGCTGTACCTGTCCTGGGAGTGTTTGATGGGGCGACAGTGTAGAGGGAGCTTTACTCTGTATCTAACCCCGTGCTGTACCTGTCCTGGGAGTGTTTGATGGGGGGACAGTGTAGAGGGAGCTTTACTCTGTATCTAACCCCGTGCTGTACCTGTCCTGGGAGTGTTTGATGGGGGGGACAGTGTAGAGGGAGCTTTACTCTGTATCTAACCCCGTGCTGTACCTGTCCTGGGAGTGTTTGATGGGGGACAGTGTAGAGGGAGCTTTACTCTGTATCTAACCCCGTGCTGTACCTGTCCTGGGAGTGTTTGATGGGGGGACAGTGTAGAGGGAGCTTTACTCTGTATCTAACCCCGTGCTGTACCTGTCCTGGGAGTGTTTGATGGGGGACAGTGTAGAGAGAGCTTTACTCTGTATCTAACCCCGTGCTGTACCTGTCCTGGGAGTGTTTGATGGGGGGACAGTGTAGAGAGAGCTTTACTCTGTATCTAACCCCGTGCTGTACCTGTCCTGGGAGTGTTTGATGGGGGGACAGTGTAGAGGGAGCTTTACTCTGTATCTAACCCCGTGCTGTACCTGTCCTGGGAGTGTTTGATGGGGACAGTGTAGAGAGAGCTTTACTCTGTATCTAACCCCGTGCTGTACCTGTCCTGGGAGTGTTTGATGGGGGGACAGTGTAGAGGGAGCTTTACTCTGTATCTAACCCCGTGCTGTACCTGTCCTGGGAGTGTTTGATGGGGACAGTGTAGAGGGATCTTTACTCTGTATCTAACCCCGTGCTGTACCTGTCCTGGGAGTGTTTGATGGGGGGGACAGTGTAGAGGGGGCTTTACTCTGTATCTAACCCCGTGCTGTACCTGTCCTGGGAGTGTTTGATGGGGGGACAGTGTAGAGGGAGCTTTACTCTGTATCTAACCCCGTGCTGTACCTGTCCTGGGAGTGTTTGATGGGGGGACAGTGTAGAGGGAGCTTTACTCTGTATCTAACCCCGTGCTGTACCTGTCCTGGGAGTGTTTGATGGGGGGACAGTGTAGAGAGAGCTTTACTCTGTATCTAACCCCGTGCTGTACCTGTCCTGGGAGTGTTTGATGGGGGGACAGTGTAGAGAGAGCTTTACTCTGTATCTAACCCCGTGCTGTACCTGTCCTGGGAGTGTTTGATGGGGGACAGTGTAGAGAGAGCTTTACTCTGTATCTAACCCCATGCTGTACCTGTCCTGGGAGTGTTTGATGGGGGGACAGTGTAGAGGGAGCTTTACTCTGTATCTAACCCCGTGCTGTACCTGTCCTGGGAGTGTTTGATGGGGGGACAGTGTAGAGGGAGCTTTACTCTGTATCTAACCCCGTGCTGTCCCTGTCCTGGGAGTGTTTGATGGGGGACAGTGTAGAGGGAGCTTTACTCTGTATCTAACCCCGTGCTGTACCTGTCCTGGGAGTGTTTGATGGGGGGACAGTGTAGAGGGAGCTTTACTCTGTATCTAACCCCGTGCTGTACCTGTCCTGGGAGTGTTTGATGGGGGGACAGTGTAGAGGGAGCTTTACTCTGTATCTAACCCCGTGCTGTACCTGTCCTGGGAGTGTTTGATGGGGGGACAGTGTAGAGGGAGCTTTACTCTGTATCTAACCCCGTGCTGTACCTGTCCTGGGAGTGTTTGATGGGGGGACAGTGTAGAGGGAGCTTTACTCTGTATCTAACCCCGTGCTGTACCTGTCCTGGGAGTGTTTGATGGGGGGGACAGTGTAGAGGGAGCTTTACTCTGTATCTAACCCCGTGCTGTACCTGTCCTGGGAGTGTTTGATGGGGGGGACAGTGTAGAGGGAGCTTTACTCTGTATCTAACCCCGTGCTGTACCTGTCCTGGGAGTGTTTGATGGGGGGACAGTGTAGAGGGAGCTTTACTCTGTATCTAACCCCGTGCTGTACCTGTCCTGGGAGTGTTTGATGGGGGGACAGTGTAAGTTGGCTTATTGACATGAGTTAAAGTGAGTGAGGTGGGTCTTACCCTCGAGCGTATTACGGAAGCTGTATGGAGCGTATTGGTTGAACGGGAAGGTATCGAAGTTGGCTATCTGCAGGGTGCGGGTGACGTCAATCTGCCGGGGGAGCCTCTCCACCCTGTGGTCCCCTCCTGGGTTTCGAGTCAGCGAGCTCCTCTCCCCATTTGCGTCGGGACAGATCACCTGGAAATTATCCTCCTTATCTCCATCGTAGGTGCAAATTGTCTGGAAGGGAAGGGTGTGAAATGTGACTGCGATTCCTCCCTATACCACCCAACATGTCCCTGTCTACATCAACGGGGACAGAGTAGAAAGGGTCGAGAGCTTCTCGGTGTCCGGATCACCAACAACCTGTCCTGGTCCCCCCCATGCTGACACTATAGTTAAGAAAGCCCCACCAACGCCTCTACTTTCTCAGAAGACTAAGGAAATTTGGCATGTCCGCTCCGACTCTCACCAACTTTTACAGATGCCCCCATAGAAAGCATTCTTTCTGGTTGGATCACAGCTCGGTCTGGGCTCCTGCTCTGCCCAAGACCGCAAGGAACTACAAAAGGGTGGTGAATGTAGCCCCCAATCCCATCACACAAACCAGCCTCCCATCCATTGACTCCGTCTACACTTCCCGCTGCCTTGGGGAAAAGCAGCCGGGATAATTAAGGACCCCCCCCCACACACCCCGGACATTCTCTCTTCCACCTTCTTCCGTCGGGAAAAAGATACAAAAGTCTGAGGTCCCGTACCGACCGACTCAAGAACAGCTTCTTCCCTGCTCTTCCCTGCTGCTGTCAGACTTTTGAATGGACCCACCTCGCATTAAGCTGATCTTTCTCTACACCCTCGCTGTGACTTTATGCCCCCACACCCCAGCGATACCCCCCTCCCCTGAAGACTCTCACCCCCTGTCCCAGTGATAACCTCCTCAGACAGATGGACAAGGACAGAGAGAGAGAGAGAGAATGAGACAGACTGAAAGAGAGAGGTGGAGAGGTTCACAGAGTGAATTCCAGAGCTTAGGGTCCCCCCCCCAGGCAGCTGAAGGCACAGATCACCAATGTGGGAGCGATGGGAATCGGGGGATGCTCGAGAGGTCGGAATTGGAGGAACGCAGAGATCTCAGAGGGGAGATTATAGAGAAAAGGAGGGGGTGTAGGGGGGGCTGGAGGGGGTTACAGAGATAGGGAGGGGGTGTAGGGGGGCTGGAGGAGGTTACAGAGATAGGGAGGGGGGTGTAGGGGGAGCTGGAGGAGGTTACAGAGATAGGGAGGGGGTGTAGGGGGACTGGAGGGGGTTACAGAGATAGGGAGGGGGTGTAGGGGGGCTGGAGGGGGTTACAGAGATAGGGAGGGGGTGTAGGGGGCTGAACGAGGTTACAGATATGGGGAGGGGGTGTAGAGGGCTGGAGGGGGTTACAGAGATAGGGAGGGGGTGTAGGGGGCTGGAGGAGATTACAGAGATAGGGAGGGGGTGTAGGGGGCTGGAGGAGGTTACAGAGATAGGGAGGGGGTGTAGTGGGGGCTGGAGGAAGTTACAGAGATAGGGAGGGAGTGTAGGGGCTGGAGGAGGTTACAGAGATAGGGAGGGAGTGTAGGGGGCTGGAGGGGGTTACAGAGATAGGGAGGGGGTGTAGGGGGCTGGAGGAGATTACAGAGATAGGGAGGGGGTGTAGGGGGCTGGAGGAGGATACAGATATGGGGAGGGGGTGTAGAGGGCTGGAGGGGGTTACAGAGATAGGGAGGGGGTGTAGGGGGGCTGGAGGGGGTTACAGAGATAGGGAGGGGGTGTAGGGGGGCTGGAGGAGGTTACAGAGATAGGGAGGGGGTGTAGGGGGGGCTGGAGGAGGTTACAGAGATAGGGAGGGGGTGTAGGGGGCTGGAGGGGGTTACAGAGATAGGGAGGGGGTGTAGGGGGGCTGGAGGAGGCTACAGAGATTGGGAGGGGGGTGTAGGGGGCTGGAGGAGGTTACAGAGATAGGGAGGGGGTGTAGGGGGGCTGGAGGAGGCTACAGAGATAGGGAGGGGGTGTAGGTGGGCTGGAGGAGGTTACAGAGATAGGGAGGGGGTGTAGGGGGCTGGAGGAAGTTACAGAGATAGGGAGGGAGTGTAGGGGGGCTGGAGGGGGTTACAGAGATAGGGAGGGGGTGTAGGGGGGCTGGAGGAGGTTACAGAGATAGGGAGGGGAAGGTTTGTTGAGGTGTGGGTTGGGTTGTTGATGTCTGGGTTTGGGCGTTCTGGGAATGTGTTCACAGGAGAAGGAAATGGGAGGTTGTCAAGGAATTATTGTTCGTGTTCGGAGTGTGTGAATGGGTGAGCCTTGAGTTGGTCAGGTTTCTGTGTGTGTGTGTGTGTGTGTGTGTGTGTGTGTGGGTGTGTGTTTAACTCACGGACAGGTCGAGGGAACGGTTCAGAAATCCAGTGGTACCCTGAGTTTCATTAACGGGGCGAGATATTTCAGTCAAGCTTATCGAAGACACCGGTTCACCCTCAGCGGAGGTATTAGGAACGTAGAGGTGGGGGGGAGAGGTTTAGAGAGGGAATTCCAGAGCTTAGCCCCCACCCCCAGGCACACACCCCAATGGCGAAACGATGGGAAGCGGGGGATGTTCAGGATTGGAGGGGTTCGGACGTCCGTAGGAGGTCACAGAGTTAGGGACTGTCTCCGTCTCACTATCTTTCTCTTGGTTTCTTCCTCCCTCGGCACCGACCCTCCCCACAGTGCGGCACTCCCTCAGCACTGACCCTCCCACAGTGCGGCGCTCCCTCAGCACTGACCCTCCCCACAGTGCGGCGCTCCCTCAGCACCGACCCTCCCCACAGTGCGGCGCTCCCTCAGCACTGACCCTCCCCACAGTGTGGGGCTCCCTCAGCACCGACCCTCCCCGCAGTGCGGGACTCCCTCAGCACTGACCCTCCCCACAGTGCGGCGCTCCCTCAGCACCGACCCTCCCCACAGTGCGGGACTCCCTCAGCACCGACCCTCCCCACAGTGCAGCGCTCCCTCAGCACCGACCCTCCCCACAGTGCGGCACTCCCTCAGCACTGACCCTCCCCACAGTGCGGCGCTCCCTCAGCACCGACCCTCCCCACAGTGCGGTGCTCCCTCAGCACCGACCCTCCCCACAGTGCGGCGCTCCCTCAGCACCAACCCTCCCACAGTGCGGCACTCCCTCAGCACTGACCCTCCCCACAGTGCGGGACTCCCTCAGCACCGACCCTCCCCACAGTGCGGCGCTCCCTCAGCACCGACCCTCCCACAGTGCGGCGCTCCCTCAACACCGACCCTCCCACAGTGCGGCGCTCCCTCAGCA
>NW_027650641.1:27500-42500 GCF_965287045.1 Carcharhinus amblyrhynchos
CGCCGCACTGTGGGGAGGGTCGGTGCTGAGGGAGCGCCGCACTGTGGGGAGGGTCGGTGCTGAGGGAGCGCCGCACTGTGGGGAGGGTCGGTGCTGAGGGAGCGCCGCACTGTGGGGAGGGTCGGTGCTGAGGGAGTCCCGCACTGTGGGGGGGTCGGTGCTGAGGGAGTCCCGCACTGTGGGAGGGTTGGTGCTGAGGGAGTCCCGCACTGTGGGAGGGTCGGTGCTGAGGGAGCGCCGCAGTGTGGGGAGGGTCGGTGCTGAGGGAGCGCCGCAGTGTGGGGAGGGTCGTGCTGAGGGAGTGCCGCACTGTGGGAGGGTCGTGCTGAGGGAGCGCCGCACTGTGCGGAGGGTCGGTGCTGAGGGAGCGTCGCACTGTGGGAGGGTCGGTGCTGAGGGAGTGCCGCCCTGTGAAGAGGGTCGTGCTGAGGGAGCGTCGCACTGTGGGGAGGGTCGGTGCTGAGGGAGCGCCGCACTGCGGGAGGGTCGGTGCTGAGGGAGCGCTGCACTGTGAGAGGGTCAGTGCTGAGGGTGCGCTGCCCTGTGGGGAGGGTCGGTGCTGAGGGAGCGCCGCACTGTGGGGAGGGTCAGTGCTGAGGGAGCGCCGCACTGTGGGAGGGTCGGTGCTGAGGGAGCGCCGCACTGTGGGGAGGGTCGGTGCTGAGGGAGTGCCGCACTGTGGGAGGGTCGGTGCTGAGGGAGCGCCGCACTGTGGGAGGGTCGGTGCTGAGGGAGCGCCGCACTGCGGGAGGGTCGTTGCTGAGGGAGCGCCGCACTGTGGGAGGGTCGGTGCTGAGGGAGTCCCGCACTGTGGGGAGGGTCGGTGCTGAGGGAGCGCCGCACTGTGGGAGGGTCGGTGCTGAGGGAGCGCCGCACTGTGGGAGGGTCGGTGCTGAGGGAGCGCCGCACTGTGGGAGGGTCGGTGCTGAGGGAGCACCGCACTGTGGGAGGGTCAGTGCTGAGGGAGCGCCGCACTGTGGGGAGGGTCGGTGCTGAGGGAGCGCCGCACTGTGGGAGGGTCGGTGGCTGCTGTCTTTCTCACTCCTTTCACTCTCTCCCTGGGACTGCGTTGGGGTACAGCTCCCGTTCGAAGTTGGGGGGCCCCCCTCAGTCTTTCTTGTCTCTGATTGTGTTGGTGTGAACCTTCACTCGGTGCCACGTGTCACACCCTGCGCCAAGAACTCTCCCTCTCCCTGTTCCCACACCCTGGGTCCAGGATGTTTAGTTGCCCGGTGACCCGTGTCCCAGAGGCAGAGATCCGATCCGTGCTGTGTGTCTGAACAAGGACTGGTTCCTTTATCTGTGTTCTCCATCTCGGAACAGGGCGTGGGTCACTCGCGCTGCGGGTCACGTCTCACTGGAATCTCTCACAGCCTCCTCCCCTCAATCACATAACGTCTCCACTCGACCAAACCCACAGGGGGAACACCCTGACCTCAATCGCAGACACACCCCTCCCCGGGGTCAGAGCAGCAGAGAGCAAAGATTTCCCCAGTAGCTCCCGATCGCCCTCCTCCAACCTCTCCCCCCCCCCCCCCGCACTCTCCCCAAACCCCATTCCGAACCCACCTCAGGGGACAGACACTCACTGGGGAACAACCCGAACTACAAAAGGGTGGTGAATGTAGCCCCCAATCCCATCACACAAACCAGCCTCCCATCCATTGACTCTGTCTACACTTCCCGCTGCCTCGGGGAAAAGCAGCCGGGATAATTAAGGACCCCCCCCTCCCCCCACACACCCCGGACATTCTCTCTTCCACCTTCTTCCATCGGGGAAAAAGATACAAAAGTCTGAGGTCCCGTACCGACCGACTCAAGAACAGCTTCTTCCCTGCTGCTGTCAGACTTTTGAATGGACCGACCTCGCATTAAGCTGATCTTTCTCTACACCCTCGCTGTGACTGTAACACTACATTCTGCACCCTCTCCTTTCCTTCTCTATCAACGGTATACTTTGTATAGCGCGAGAAACAATACTTTTCACTGTATCCCCATACACGTGACAATAATAAATCAAATCAAATCCTTTCCTTCTCCCCTCTGTACTCTATGAACGGTATGCTTTGTCTGTATAGCGCGCAAGAAACAATACTTTTCACTGTATCCCCATACACGTGACAATAATAAATCAAATCGGTGTTGTGGGTAAAAAGATACCTCTGAGACTAGTTGTGAGTCAAAATACAGCAGGTTTATTTCAAAAGCTTTTGGGAGAGACCTGGTACCTAACAGCGGTTCTCCAGGCTTCTCCCCGAATACAAGTTAAGAGCAGATATTTATACCCCTGTAGTCACGTCCGTACTTTCCCAGGCTCCGCACATTCCCAGGCTGGTCCTGTATTGTGTGAACATTGTTGTGTCAAGACCGCAATTGCCCTCTTTCGAATCAGCCATCTCAACACCGGTGGTGCGGTTAGCTAACGTGCAAACCTGCCCACAAACAAGTTAACTGTCGTACAGAGTTACAGAGGCCTGTATAACAGTGTTATGTTCGCAGGTAGCTGTGTAGCCTTAACATGTCGTGAAATAGATATGTATCAAGGCTGAGCGAGTGGGTGAGGACCTGGCAGATGGAGTACAATGTTAGCAAGTGTGAGGTTATCCACTTTGGCAGGAATAATAGTCGGAGGGATTATTATTTAAAGGGCGAAAAGCTGCAGCATGCTACGGTGCAGAGGGACCTGGGGGTCCTTGTGCACGAGTTGCAAAAACCCAGTCTGCAGGTGCAGCAGGTGATCAAAAGGCGAATGGGATGTTGGCTTTTATAGCGAGGGGGATAGAATATAAAAGCAGGGAGGTCTTGCTGCAACTGTACAGGGCACTGGTGAGGCCGCAGCTGGAGTACTGTGTGCAGTTTTGGTCGCCGCACTTGCGCAAGGATATTTTGGCCTCGGAGGGAGTGCAGAGGAGGTTTACTAGGCTGATACCGGAGATGAGGGGGTTGGACTATGAAGAGAGATTGAATAGACTGGGTCTGTACTCGTTGGAGTTTAGAAGGATGAGGGGGGATCTTATAGAGACGTATAAGATAATGAAGGGGATGGATAGGGTAGAGGGAGAGAGATTCTTCCCGCTCAGAAAGGACAGCAGGACTAGAGGGCACAGTCTCAAGATAAAGGGGGGGCAGTTTAGATCGGAGTTGAGGAGGAACTTCTTCACTCAAAGGGTGGTGAATCTCTGGAATTCTCTGCCCGTTGAAGTGGTGGAGCCCACCCCCCACCCCCCCACTTTATCTGTCTTGGTACAATGTTCTTTACAAACCTCTGAGTGTTACAAAGTCCATTAACTCTTTTCTTCACTGCCTTGCTCTCTATTGCTTCTCTCTCTTGGCTGATGGGATGTAGAGATCAGCAAACATTTATTCGCCACCCCCAGTCGACCCACCAGGAGGTGGGTGGGTGGGTGAGCCACCACCTCGAACCCGCTGTAGGTGTGCGCCCACGGCGCTGTCAGGGAGGGAGTTCCAGGATTTGGACCCCAGCCACAGGGAAGGAACGGCCGAAGCCGGGATGGTGAGTGACTTGGAGTTGGGGGGTGGGGGTGGTGGGACATCATCGTGCTATGGTTCTTGGGTATCTGCTGTTCTTGTTCTTCTAGGTTTGGAAGGTGTGCCGTGGGAGGAGCCTTGGCGAGTGGCTCTGGGACATCCAGTAGTCGGTGCGCACAGCTGCCTCTGTGCATCGGTGGTGGAGGGAGTGAATGTCGAAGGTGGAGGTTAGTGTGTCGATTGAGGGGAGGGGACGGAGAGGGGAGAGGAGGGGCGGAGCTGCTTTGTCCCCGGATGGTGTCGAGCTTCTCGAGTGTTGCTGGGAGCCGCACCCATCCAGGCGAGCGGAGAGTATCCCATCACACTCCTGACTTGTGTCCTTGTAGATGGTGGGACAGACTGGGTTGGGGGGGGGAGTCAGGAGGTGAGTTTCTCTCCGCAGGATCCCCAGCCTCTGACCCGCTCTGGGAGACACAGGATTTATCTGGCTGGGTCCCAGTTCAGTTTCTGGTCAATGTTAACCCCCAGGATGTTGATAGTGAGGGAGGGAAGGGGGATTCAGCGATGGAAACGCCATTGAACATCAAGATGGGGGGATGGAGATGGTGAGATTCTCTCTTGCTGGAGATGGGCTTTGCCTGATATTTGTGTGTGTGTGTGTGTGTGTGTGTGTGTGTGTGTGTGTGTGTGTGTGTGTGTGTGTGTGTGTGTGTGTCACGAACGTTACTTGTCACTTGCCAGCCCAAGCCTGGTCTTGCTGCCAATTTCTCTGTGGCGCGTAGATTAACCAGCACTGATCAGGCCAAGATTGAATGTTGTGGTGGATGCGGAGTATATGGACTTCCAGAAGACATTTGGGGAAAGTGACACATGGGAGGCTTTTGCGAAAAATACAATTTAATGGAATTAAGGGGAGATGGTTAGATTCTTTCTTCTTGGAGATGGGCATTGCCTGGCACTTGTGAGTGTGTTTCGAATGTTGTCCAGGTCCTTTAGTGTTTAGAGACAGGACTGCTTCAGTATCTGAGGAGTGGCAAACAGTGCTGAGCACTGTGCAGTCAGCAGCGAACACCCCCCCATTTCTTTCCGATGGAAGGAGGGTCATTGATGAAGTTGCTGAAGATGGTTGGGACCTGGGACACTCACCCCGAGGAACTCCCGCCGGAATAGGAAATATACAGTGAACGGCAGAACCCTTCAGAGTATTGATCGGCAGAGGGATCTGGGCGTACAGGTACACAGAGTATTGATAGGCAGAGGGATCTGGGCGTACAGGTACACAGAGTATTGATAGGCAGAGGGATCTGGGCGTACAGGTACACAGAGTATTGATAGGCAGAGGGATCCGGGTGTACAGGTACACAGAGTATTGATAGGCAGAGGGATCTGGGCGTACAGGTACACAGGTCACTGAAAGTGGCAACGCAGCTGGAGAAGGGAGTCAAGAAGGCATACGGCATGCTTGCCTTCATCGGCCGGGGGCACTGAGTTTAAAAATTGGCAAGTCACGTTGCAGCTTTATAGAACCTTAGTGAGGCCGCACTTGGAATATAGAGTTCAATTCTGGGTCACCCACACTACCAGAAGGATGTGGAGGCTTTGGAGAGGGTTACAGAAAAGATTTACCAGGATGTTGCCCCTGGTACGGAGGGCATTAGCTATGGGGAGAGGTTGGAGAAACTTGGTTTGTTCTCACTGGAGGTTGAGGGGGAGACCTGATAGAAGTCTACAAGATGATGGGGGACAGAGTGGAGAGTCAGAAGCTTTTTCCCCCCCAGGGTGGAAGAGTCAATTACGCGGGGGGGCACAGGTTTAAGGTGCGAGGGGCAAGGTTTAAAGGAGATGTACGGGGCAGATTTTTTACACAGAGGGGGGTGGGTGCCTGGAACTCGCTGCCGGGGGGAGGGAGTGGAAGCGGATACGGGAGTGAGTTTTAAGGGGGCGTCTGGACAAATCCATGAATAGGATGGGGATAGAGAGGGATACGGTCCCCGGAAGGGTAGGGGGGGTTTAGTTCAGTCGGGGGGGGGGCAGCACGGGGCGGTGCAGGAGGGGCCGGAGGGCCTGTTCCCGTGCTGGAATTCTCTCTGTTCTTTGATCTTGAGACTTGGAGCTGGGGATGACTGGGAGCCAAGCAGCAGACCCATCTTAGTTTGAGTTGGTGAGGAGCAGGGGGAGAGAGGCGATGTCAAAATCTTCTGTGCCCAGGGCGGAACGGCAGAGGGACAGGTTATCGAATCTGTAACCACATTTGCTTTTCATGCTTCATTTTCCTCACACCATGAGGCGGTTTCTGGGGACGATCCTCCCAAGAACTGCGGTAATTCATAGACCAGTACAGCACAGTCCAGGCCATTCGGCCCCTCGATGTTGTGCCGAGCTTTGTCCAATCCCAAGATCAGTCTATCCCACTCCCTATCATTCTGGAGTGCTCCATCTGCCTATCCAATAACCGCTTGAAAGTTCCTAAAGTGTCCGACTCCACTATCACAGCAGGCAGTGTATTCCACACCCCAACCACTCTCTGAGTGAAGAATCTACCTCGGACATCCCTCCGATATCTCCCACCATCAACCTTATAGTTATGTCCCCCAGTAACAGCTCCATCCACCCGAGGAAACAGTCTCTGAGCGTCCACTCTATCAATCCCCCTTATAAACCTCGATTAACTCGCCTCTCATCATCCTCCTCCGCTCCAAAGAGAAAAGCCCCCAGCTCCCTCAACCTTCCCTCATACCCTCCAAACCAGGCAGCATCCTGGTAAATCCCCTCTCTCCAATGGCTCCCACACCCTGAGGGGACCAGAACTGAACACAATATTCCAAATGTAGTCTCACCGAGGTCCGGTACAGTTACAGCATAACCCCACGGCTCTTAAACTCAAACCCCCTGTTAATAAACACTAACACACTATAAGCCTTCTTCACGACTCTATCCACTTGAGTGGCAACCTTCAGAGATCTGTGGATATGAACCCGAAGATCTCTCTGTTCCTCCTCAGAACCCTGCCGTTGACCCTGTAATCTGCATTCGAGTTTGTCCTACCAAAATGAATCACTTTATCAGGGTTAAACTCCATCTGCCACTTCTCGGCCCAGCTCTGCATCCTATCAATGTCTCTTTGCAGCCTACAAGAGCCCCCACCTCATCCACTACCCCACCAATCTTGGTGTCATCAGCAAATTTACTAACCCACCCTTCGTAAGGGTTTGAGTTGAATTAACACCACCATTCAATGCTTTATATCAGATGGAAAAACAAAAGAATGTACCAAGAAAAACACAGAAGCAGAATTGTAATTCTCAGGCATGGTTTATTGCAAAATGATACAGGACAGGTACAGCATGGGGTGAGATACAGACTAAAGCTCCCACTACACTGTCCCCCCATCAAACACTCCCAGGACAGGTACAGCACAGGGTTAGATACAGAGTAAAGCTCCCTCTACACTGTCCCCCCATCAAACACTCCCAGGACAGGTACAGCATGGGGTGAGATACAGACTAAAGCTCCCTCTACACTGTCCCCCCATCAAACACTCCCAGGACAGGTACAGCACAGGGTTAGATACAGAGTAAAGCTCCCTCTACACTGTCCCCATCAAACACTCCCAGGACAGGTACAGCACGGGGTGAGATACAGACTAAAGCTCCCACTACACTGTCCCCCATCAAACACTCCCAGGACAGGTACAGCACAGGGTTAGATACAGAGTAAAGCTCCCTCTACACTGTCCCCCCATCAAACACTCCCAGGACAGGTACAGCACGGGCTTAGATACAGAGTAAAGCTCCCTCTACGCTGTCTCCCCATCAATCACTCCCAGGACAGGTACAGCACGGGGTTAGATACAGAGTAAAGCTCCCTCTACACTGTCCCCCCATCAAACACTCCCAGGACAGGTACAGCACGGGGTTAGATACAGAGTAAAGCTCCCTCTACACTGTCCCCCCCATCAAACACTCCCAGGACAGGTACAGCACAGGGTTAGATACAGAGTAAAGCTCCCTCTACACTGTCCCCCATCAAACACTCCCAGGACAGGTACAGCACGGGGTTAGATACAGAGTAAAGCTCCTTCTACACTGTCCCCCATCAAACACTCCCAGGACAGGTACAGCACGGGATTAGATACAGACTAAAGCTCCCTCTACACTGTCCCCCCCATCAAACACTCCCAGGACAGGTACAGCACGGGGTTAGATACAGAGTAAGGCTCGCTCTACACTGTCCCCCCATCAAACACTCCCAGGACAGGTACAGCACGGGGTTACATAAAGAGTGAAACTCCCTCTACACTGTCCCCCCATCGAACACTCCCAGGACAGGTACAGCATGGGGTTAGATACAGAGTAAAGCTCCCTCTACACTGTCCCCATCAAACACTCCCAGGACAGGTACAGCACGGGGTGAGATACAGAGTAAAGCTCCCTCTACACTGTCCCCCATCAAACACTCGCAGGACAGGTACAGCATGGGGTTAGATACAGAGTAAAGCTCCCTCTACACTGTCCCCCATCAAATCTTCCTAGGACAGGTACAGCACGGGGTTAGATACAGAGTAAAGCTCCCTCTACACTGTCTCCCCATCAAACACTCCCAGGACAGGTACAGCACGGGGTTAGATACAGAGGAAAGCTCCCTCTACACTGTCCCCCCATCAAACACTCCCAGGACAGGTACAGCACGGGGTTAGATACAGAGTAAAGCTCCCTCTACACTGTCCCCCCATCAAACACTCCCAGGACAGGTACAGCACGGGGTTAGATACAGAGGAAAGCTCCCTCTACACTGTCCCCCATCAAACACTCGCAGGACAGGTACAGCATGGGGTTAGATACAGAGTAAAGCTCCCTCTACACTGTCCCCCATCAAATCTTCCTAGGACAGGTACAGCACGGGGTTAGATACAGAGTAAAGCTCCCTCTACACTGTCTCCCCATCAAACACTCCCAGGACAGGTACAGCACGGGGTTAGATACAGAGGAAAGCTCCCTCTACACTGTCCCCCCATCAAACACTCCCAGGACAGGTACAGCACGGGGTTAGATACAGAGTAAAGCTCCCTCTACACTGTCCCCCCATCAAACACTCCCAGGACAGGTACAGCACGGGGTTAGATACAGAGGAAAGCTCCCTCTACACTGTCCCACCATCAAACACTCCCAGGACAGGTACAGCATGGGGTTAGACACAGAGTAAAGCTCCCTCTACACTGTCCCCCATCAAACACTCCCAGGACAGGTACAGCACGGGGTTAGATACAGAGTAAAGCTCCCTCTACACTGTCCCCCCATCAAACACTCCCAGGACAGGTACAGCACGGGGTTAGATACAGAGTAAATCTCCCTCTACACTGTCCCCCATCAAACACTCCCAGGACAGGTACAGCACGGGGTTAGATACAGAGTAAAGCTCCCTCTACACTGTCCCCATCAAACACTCCCAGGACAGGTACAGCACGGGGTTAGATACAGAGTAAATCTCCCTCTACGCTGTCTCCCCATCAAACACTCCCAGGACAGTTACAGCACAGGGTTAGATACAGAGTAAAGCTCCCTCTACACTGTCCCCCCATCAAACACTCCCAGGACAGGTACAGCACGGGGTTAGATACAGAGTAAAGCTCCCTCTACACTGTCCCCCATCAAACACTCCCAGGACAGGTACAGCACGGGGTTAGATACAGAGTAAAGCTCCTTCTACACTGTCCCCCATCAAACACTCCCAGGACAGGTACAGCACGGGATTAGATACAGACTAAAGCTCCCTCTACACTGTCCCCCCATCAAACACTCCCAGGACAGGTACAGCACGGGGTTAGATACAGAGTAAGGCTCACTCTACACTGTCCCCCCATCAAACACTCCCAGGACAGGTACAGCACGGGGTTACATAAAGAGTGAAACTCCCTCTACACTGTCCCCCCATCAAACACTCCCAGGACAGGTACAGCATGGGGTTAGATACAGAGTAAAGCTCCCTCTACACTGTCCCCATCAAACACTCCCAGGACAGGTACAGCACGGGCTTAGATACAGAGGAACGCTCCCTCTACACTGTCCCCCCATGAAACACTCCCAGGACAGGTACAGCACGGGTTTAGATACAGAGGAATGCTCCCTCTACGCTGTCCCCCCATCAAACACTCCCAGGACAGGTACAGCATGGGGTTAGATACAGAGTAAAGCTCCCTCTACACTGTCCCCCCATCAAACACTCCCAGGACAGGTACAGCACGGGGTTAGATACAGGGTAAAGCTTCCTCTACACTGTCCCCCCATCAAACACTCCCAGGACAGGTACAGCACGGGGTTAGATACAGAGTAAAGCTCCCTCTACACTGTCCCCATCAAACACTCCCAGGACAGGTACAGCACGGGGTTAGATACAGAGTAAAGCTCCCTCTACACTGTCCCCATCAAACACTCCCAGGACAGGTACAGCACGGGGTTAGATACAGAGTAAAGCTCCCTCTACACTGTCCCCCATCAAACACTCCCAGGACAGGTACAGCACGGGGTTAGATACAGAGTAAAGCTCCCTCTACACTGTCCCCCCATCAAACACTCCCAGGACAGGTACAGCACGGGGTTAGATACAGAGTAAAGCTCCCTCTACACTGTCCCCCCATCAAACACTCCCAGGACAGGTACAGCACGGGGTTAGATACAGAGTAAAGCTCCCTCTACACTGTCCCCCCCATCAAACACTCCCAGGACAGGTACAGCACGGGGTTAGATACAGAGTGAAGCTCCCTGCACACTTTTGGAGGCTGTTCCGGGATGTCGCGAGTTGTGTTTAGGTGCTGGTCGATATCAGAATGTCGAGAGGGAGAGTGGGGAGCTGGAGAGGGAGTGAGTTGATGTATTTTTTCTCTCTTTGTGTGCGCTCCGCTCTGCTGTCCACAGCGGTTTGCCTGGGGAGTGGGAGCGTTGGTCCGTTAGGTGTACTCGTAGTCGTATCCGAAGTGGACCGAATGCTGGAAGAGTTCCTCGTTGGTGTAGACTGGAATGAATCCTGCCAAGTAGTCGTTTGCTCCGTGTCCAATCGGAACCTGTCCTCTCGGGTACCGGCTCCTGGGGTTCCGTCTGCGCCAGTATTCGAAAATCCTGTAAGGCAACGAGAGTCTGTTGTTGGAATCCACGGAGAAACCGGGTGAGAATTGTCCCTCCCGCCTCCCAGGAACTCTGAAGAGTGCAGTGGAGCAGAGGGATCTGGGTGTACAGATACGTCGTTCCCTCAAAGTGGCGTCACAGGGAGATGGGGTCGTCAAGAGTGCTTTTGGTAACATTGGCCTTTATAAATCCAAGTATTGGGGTCTAGGAATTGGAACGTTGTGGTGGAGGTTGCATTAGGGTAAAGCCCCCTCTGCACTTTCCCAGTTTGGAGGCTGTTTCGGGATGTTCTGAGTTCAGTTTCGGGGCTGGAGGATGGTACAATGTGGAGAGGAAGGTGGGGAGGATTGAGAGGCAAGGATGGAAATTCTTTACCTTGGACAGAGAAGCAGGATGAGGCGATTCATTGTGAATGCACGGCTGAGTATCAAATTCAATATCCTCTTTGCCCGTATCCCTCCATCCCTTGAGCCCCAAGAGCTTTCTAGAACATTACAGCACAGATTCCCTTCTCACTCTTCTAAACTCCAGCGAATATAATCCTAACCGGCCTAGTCTCTCCTCATCTGTCATCCCAGGAATCAACCTCTGCTGTGCTCCCTCTGTTGCAAGGACATCCTTCCTCAGATAAGGAGACCAAAACTGCACACAATATTCCAGGTGTGGCCTTACCAACACCCTATACACGGTGCTCCGAGTGCGGTCTAACCGGACCGGAACTGTACACGGTGCTCCGAGTGTGGTCTAACCGGACCGGAACTGTACACGGTGCTCCGAGTGTGGTCTAACCGGACCGGAACTGTACACGGTGCTCCGAGTGCGGTCTAACCGGACCGGAACTGTACACGGTGCTCCGAGTGTGGTCTAATCGGACCGGAACTGTACACGGTGCTCCGAGTGCGGTCTAACCAGACCGGAACTGTACACGGTGCTCCGAGTGCGGTCTAACCGGACCGGAACTGTACACGGTGCTCCGAGTGCGGTCTAACCGGACCAGAACTGTACACGGTGCTCCGAGTGCGGTCTAATCGGACCGGAACTGTACACGGTGCTCCGAGTGCAGTCTAACCGGACCGGAACTGTACACAGTGCTCCGAGTGCAGTCTAACCGGACCGGAACTGTACACGGTGCTCCGAGTGCAGTCTAACCGGACCGGAACTGTACACGGTGCTCCGAGTGCAGTCTAACCGGACCAGAACTGTACACGGTGCTCCGAGTGTGGTCTAACCGGACCGGAACTGTACACGGTGCTCCGAGTGTGGTCTAACCGGACCGGAACTGTACACGGTGCTCCGAGTGTGGTCTAACCGGACTGGAACTGTACACGGTGCTCCGAGTGCGGTCTAACCAGACCAGAACTGTACACGGTGCTCCGAGTGCGGTCTAACCGGACCGGAACTGTACACGGTGCTCCGAGTGCGGTCTAACCGGACCAGAACTGTACACGGTGCTCTGAGTGCGGTCTAACCGGACCAGAACTGTACATGGTGCTCTGAGTGCAGTCTAACCGGACCGGAACTGTACACGGTGCTCCGAGTGCGGTCTAACCGGACCGGAACTGTACACGGTGCTCCGAGTGTGGTCTAACCGGACCGGAACTGTACACGGTGCTCCAAGTGCGGTCTAACCAGACTGGAACTGTACACGGTGCTCCGAGTGTGGTCTAACCGGACTGGAACTGTACATGGTGCTCCGAGTGTGGTCTAACTGGACTGGAACTGTACACGGTGCTCCGAGTGCGGTCTAACCAGACCAGAACTGTACACGGTGCTCCGAGTGCGGTCTAACCGGACCGGAACTGTACACGGTGCTCCGAGTGCGGTCTAACCGGACCGGAACTGTACACGGTGCTCCGAGTGTGGTCTAACTGGACCGGAACTGTACACGGTGCTCCGAGTGCGGTCTAACCGGACCGGAACTGTACACGGTGCTCCGAGTGCGGTCTAACCGGACCGGAACTGTACACAGTGCTCCGAGTGCAGTCTAACCGGGGTTAGCGCTGGGGTTAGGGATTGAGTTAGGGATTGAGTTAGGGAGGGAGTTAGGGAGGGAGGAGGGTGCGTATTATGAAATCTCAGTGATGTGCACCTCGCCCAGAAGCACACAGTCGCAACACTCCCCGAGCGAGGCGGGGAAGGGCCCGAGTTTCACTCACTTGTCAACATTGGCGTGGAGGGAAGTGAAGAGAGGGTCGTTCGCTGCCTGATGGGAGAACAGCAAGGTCCCACCACACAATACATGGACGGCATTGTGCATGTGAATCCCCCAGTCTGCTGGGCTGAGTGGGTCAATAAACCCTGAGAGAGAGGGGGAGGGGGAGGGAGAGGGGGAGGTGGGGGGAGGGAGAGAGAGGGAGGGGGAGAGAGAGAGGGAGAGGGAGAGACAGACAGAGGGAGAAAGGGGAGAGTGGGAGAGTGGGGGAGAGGGAGACAAGGAGACAGAGGGAGAGAGAGGGAGCCAGGGAGAGAGGGAGGGGGTGAGATGGTGAGTGAGGGTGAGAGGGAGATAAGGAGTGAGGGAGAGAGAAGGGGAGAGTGGGAGACAGGAAGAGAGGGATGAGGGAGAGTGGGAGACAGGAAGAGAGGGATGAGGGAGAGTGGCAGAGAGGGAGGGAGAGAGAGAGAGATGAGAGGGAGAGAGAGAGAGAGGAGAATGGATCAATACACAAAGTATTAATCAGCTGAATAGACCCAGAACATCCCTCTGCACTTGGACCCAGACTGCGAACCCTCCTTCCCCCTCCCATCTCTGTACATCCCGTCAGCTCCCCGCATCTACAGAAGGATGCCAGCACTATCAAAGTGGGTAATAAGACCTCACCCCCAACGATAATCCCGTATTCCTTACATAGCTGGACCCCAGCCCGTTCCATCCAAGTCAGACCCCATGCATCCATTCATTGCATGGGTTAGTTCCAGTTTCCACCCCCAGACTCCAACAATGTGTAGGTTAGAGTGGATTGGCCATGCTAAATTGTCCCTTAGTGTCCAAAGATGTGTAGGTTAGGGTGGATTGGCCGTGCTAAATTGTCCCTTAGTGTCCAAAGATGTGTAGGTTAGGGTGGATTGGCCGTGCTAAATTGTCCCTTAGTGTCCAAAGATGTGTAGGTTAGGGTGGATTGGCCATGCTAAATTGTCCCTTAGTGTCCAAAGATGTGTAGGTTAGGGTGGATTGGCCGTGCTAAATTGTCCCTTAGTGTCCAAAGATGTGTAGGTTAGGGTGGATTGGCCGTGCTAAATTGTCCCTTAGTGTCCAAAGATGTGTAGGTTAGGGTGGATTGGCCGTGCTAAATTGTCCCTTAGTGTCCAAAGATGTGTAGGTTAGGGTGGATTGGCCATGCTAAATTGTCCCTTAGCGTCCAAAGATGTGTAGGTTAGGGTGGATTGGCCGTGCTAAATTGTCCCTTAGTGTCCAAAGATGTGTAGGTTAGGGTGGATTGGCCGTGCTAAATTGTCCCTTAGCGTCCAAAGATGTGTAGGTTAGGGTGGATTGGCCGTGCTAAATTGTCCCTTAGTGTCCAAAGATGTGTAGGTTAGGGTGGATTGGCCGTGCTAAATTGTCCCTTAGTGTCCAAAGATGTGTAGGTTAGGGGGGATTGGCCGTGCTAAATTGTCCCTTAGTGTCCAAAGATGTGTAGGTTAGGGTGGATTGGCCGTGCTAAATTGTCCCTTAGTGTCCAAAGATGTGTAGGTTAGGGTGGATTGGCCGTGCTAAATTGTCCCTTAGTGTCCCAAAGATGTGTAGGTTAGGGTGGATTGGCCGTGCTAAATTGTCCCTTAGTGTCTAAAGGTGTCCCCAACTCCTCTCTACTCCCGTTCAGCCACAATTAGCCGGCCACTCCCGAAACACCGCCTGTATCCGAATGGTACAAAACCCACCGGGTCTCCGTCAATCCTTACCTTCCAGCGCGCAGCGGAAGGAGAATCGCGAGTTGGCATCGTAGGGGGGAGTGTCGTACTGGGAGAGGTTGAGACAGGCGTAATAATCTTGCCAGGAGGGGAATCCCCGGAACACGGAACGAGGGATATCCCAGTTCCAGCCGTTCAGACGAGTAATTGGCATCTCATTTCCCAATGGGCAAATTACGCTCATGTTCCCTGTGAAAGGTCCATCGTTGGTGCAGTAGGACTGAGGGAAAAGAAAACAGATCCATCAAACACTCCCAGGACAGGTACAGCACGGGGTTAGATACAGAGTAAAGCTCCCTCTACACTGTCCCCCCATCAAACACTCCCAGGACAGGTACAGCACGGGGTTAGATACAGAGTAAAGCTCCCTTTACACTGTCCCCCCCCATCAAACACTCCCAGGACAGGTACAGCACGGGGTTAGATACAGAGTAAAGCTCCCTCTACACTGTCCCCATCAAACACTCCCAGGACAGGTACAGCA
>NW_027650641.1:45000-47500 GCF_965287045.1 Carcharhinus amblyrhynchos
TCTGTCTCTCACTCTCTCTATGGTTACAATGGGTATGGAGGGATATTGGCCAAATTGGGACTAGCTTTGGGGTTTGAATAAAAAGGGGTAGCATGGACAAGTTGGGCCGAAGGGCCTGTTTCAATGCCTGACGGCATCACCGTAGTGGGTCAGATCTCAAACAATGAGGAGACAGAGAACAGGAATGAGATGGAGAATCTGGTGAACTGGTGCGGTGACAATAATCTCTCCCTCAATGTCAACAAAACGAATTGTCATCGACTTCAGGAAGTGTAAAGGAGAACATGTCCCTGTCTACATCAACGGGGACAGAGTAGAAAGGGTCCAGAGCTTCTCGGTGTCCGGATCACCAACAACCTGTCCTGGTCCCCCCCCACGCCGACACTATAGTTAAGAAAGCCCCACCAACGCCTCTACTTTCTCAGAAGACTAAGAAAATTTGGCATGTCCGCTCCGACTCTCACCAACTTTTACAGATGCCCCATAGAAAGCATTCTCTCTGGTTGGATCACAGCTCGGTCTGGGATCCTGCTCTGCTCAAGACCGCAAGGAACTACAAAAGGGTGGTGAATGTAGCCCCCAATCCCATCACACAAACCAGCCTCCCATCCACTGACTCTGTCTACACTTCCCGCTGCCTCGGGGAAAAGCAGCCGGGATAATTAAGGACCCCCCCCCCCCCACACACACCCCGGACATTCTCTCTTCCACCTTCTTCCGTCGGGGAAAAAGGTACAAAAGTTTGAGGTCCCGTACCGACCGACTCAAGAACAGCTTCTTCCCTGCTGCTGTCAGACTTCTGAATGGACCTACCTCGCATTAAGCTGATCTTTCTCTACACCCTCGCTGTGACTGTAACACTACATTCTGCACCCTCTCCTTTCCTTCTCTATCAACGGTATGCTTTGTCTGTATAGTGCGCAACAAACAATACTTTTCACTGTATCCCTATACACGGGACAATAATAAATCAAATCTCTTGACATTACCATCACTGAATCCCTCCTCCCCCCACTATCGACATCCTGGGGGTGACCATTGACCAGAAACTGAACTGGGACCCAGCCAGATAAATCCTGTGTCTCCCAGAGCGGGTCAGAGGCTGGGGATCCTGCGGAGAGTAACTCACCTCCTGACTCACACCACCTCCTCCCCACCCAGTCTGTCCCACCATCTACAAGGACACAAGTCAGGAGTGTGATGGGATACTCTCTCCGCTCGCCTGGATGGGTGCGACTCCCGACAACACTCGAGAAGCTCGACACCATCCAGGACAAAGCAGCCCCCTCCCTTTCCCTCTCCCCTCTCATCCACTCCCCTCCCACCCTGCTCCTTCTACGCACTAACCCCCACCTTCAAGATTCACTCCCTCCATCACTGAAGCAAAGTGGCAGCTGTACGCACCAACTATTGGATGTCCCTCAGCGACTCGCCAAGGCTCCTTCCACAGCACCTTCCAAACCCAACACCTGGACGGACAAGGGTGGCAGCAGATGCATGGGGAGCATCAGCGCCTGCAAGTTCCCTGAATTGCCCCCTTGAGAAAGGAGCCGCCATCTTGAACTCGCTCCAATCCCTGTGTGTGGGGTAGGTACACCCACAGTGCTGTTAGGGAGGGAGTTCCGGGATTGTTATTGGACATCAGTCAGTTCCTGTGTGTGGGGTAGGTACACCCACAGTGCTGTTAGAGAGGGAGATCTGGGATTGTGATTGGACATCAGTCAGTCCCTGTGTGTGGGGTAGGTACACCCACGACACTGTTAGGGAGGGAGTTCCAGGATTGTTATTGGACATCAGTCAGTCCCCGTGTGTGGGGTAGGTACACCCACGGTGCTGTTAGGGACGGAGTTCCCAGATTGTTATTGGACATCAGTCAGTCCCCGTGTGTGCAGGGTAGGTACACCCACAGTGCTGTTAGGGAGGGAGTTCCGGGATTGTTATTGGACATCAGTCAGTTCCTGTGTGTGGGGTAGGTACACCCACAGTGCTGTTAGGGAGGGAGTTCCGGGATTGTGATTGGACATCAGTCAGTCCCCGTGTGTGTGTGGTGTAGGTACACCCACAGTGCTGTTAGGGAGGGAGTTCCAGGATTGTTATTGGACATCAGTCAGTTCCTGTGTGTGGGGTAGGTACACCCACAGTGCTGTTAGGGAGGGAGTTCCAGGATTGTTATTGGACATCAGTCAGTCCCTGTGTGTGGTGTAGGTACACCCACGGTGCT
Source organism: Carcharhinus amblyrhynchos (assembly GCF_965287045.1). Classification (NCBI taxonomy): domain Eukaryota; kingdom Metazoa; phylum Chordata; class Chondrichthyes; order Carcharhiniformes; family Carcharhinidae; genus Carcharhinus; species Carcharhinus amblyrhynchos. The sequence continues at coordinate 47,222 of NW_027650641.1, forward strand.
GTTAGGGAGGGAGTTCCAGGATTGTTATTGGACATCAGTCAGTCCCTGTGTGTGGTGTAGGTACACCCACAGTGCTGTTAGGGAGGGAGTTCCAGGATTTTGACCCTAGCCACAGTGAAGGAATGGCCGATATATTTCCGAGTGAGGATGGTGTGTAATTTGGAGGGGAACTTGTAGATGTGGTGTTCCCTATGTGTCTGCTGTCTGTCTAGACGGCAGAGGTGGCAAGCTTGGAAGGTGCTGTGGAAGGAAGCTGGCTTCGTCACCCCACCTCTGGAT
>NW_027650641.1:52500-55867 GCF_965287045.1 Carcharhinus amblyrhynchos
CACCCTCTAACCCCTCCCCTCACCCCTCTAACCCCTCCCCTCACCCTCTAACCCCTCCCCTCACCCCTCTAACCCCTCCCCTCACCCCTCTAACCCCTCCCCTCACCCCTCTAACCCCTCCCCTCACCCCTCTAACCCCTCCCCTCACCCCTCTAACCCCTCCCCTCACCCCTCTAACCCCTCCCCTCACCCCTCTAACCCCCTCCCCTCACCCCTCTAACCCCTCCCTCACCCCTCTAACCCCTCCCCTCACCCCTCTAACCCCTCCCCTCACCCCTCTAACCCCTCCCCTCACCCCTCTAACCCCTCCCTCACCCCTCTAACCCCTCCCCTCACCCCTCTAACCCCTCCCCTCACCCCTCTAACCCCTCCCCTCACCCCTCTAACCCCTCCCCTCACCCTCTAACCCCTCCCCTCACCCCTCTAACCCCTCCCCTCACCCCTCTAACCCCTCCCCTCACCCCTCTAACCCCTCCCCTCACCCCTCTAACCCCTCCCCTCACCCCTCTAACCCCTCCCCACCCCTCTAACCCCTCCCCTCACCCCTCTAACCCCTCCCCTCACCCCTCTAACCCCTCCCCTCACCCTCTAACCCCTCCCTTCACCCCTCGAATCCCTCCCCTCACCCCTCGAATCCCTCCCCTCACCCCTCGAATCCCTCCCCTCACCCCTCGAATCCCTCCCCTCACCCCTCGAATCCCTCCCCTCACCCCACTAACCCCTCCCCTCACCCCACTAACCCCTCCCCTCACCCCTCTAACCCCTCCCCTCACCCCTCTAACCCCTCCCCACACCCCTCTAACCCCTCCCCTCACCCCTCTAACCTCACCCCTCTAACCCCTCCCCTCACCCCTCTAACCCCTCCCTTCACCCCTCTAACCCCTCCCCTCACCCCTCTAACCCCTCCCCTCGCCCCTCTAACCTCCCCCTCGCCCCTCTAACCCCTCCCCTCGCCCGTCTAACCCCTCCCCTCGCCCGTCTAACCCCTCCCCTCGCCCCTCTAACCCCTCCCCTCGCCCCTCTAACCCCTCCCCTCACCCCTCTAACCCCTCCCCTCACCCCTCTAACCCCTCCCCACATCCCTCTAACCCCTCCCCTCACCCCACTAACCCCTCCCCTCATCCCTCTAACCCCTCCCCTCGCCCCTCTAACCCTACCCCCTTCACCCCCCAACCCTCCCCAAGCACCCATTCCTCCTACGAACATCCTTCCCCATCTAAAACCCCCCCCTTCCCCACTAACAATCCTTCCACCCAACAGCCCTCCCCATCTCTACCCCACCGCCCCCCCAACTCTTTCTAACCCTCTCTCTCCCTTCTAACCCCCCTTGGCCTCCCACTCTACCCCACTGGAATCCTCTGGCACTCTCTGCAGCAGCGCTCCCCGCTGACCCCCACCCCCCGCCTCGATTCTCTGCAGTGTTCGCCCCTCGCTGTGCGGAGGAGGGGGTGGGTGAGCCGGAGAGACACTGCGAGTTGTACAGATCCACTAACCCGCCAGTGAGAATGTCAGGGATCCCGACCCAGGCACAGAACCACAAACAGACTCAGTTCAAACAAACCCATTCTCGTTTCAAAAAATCTTTATTGTAAATTCCGCAGAAATACAAAAAAAACTTCAGAACACGGGGTTCAATACAGAGTAAAGCTCCCTCTACACTGACCCCCCATCAAACACTCCCAGGACAGGGACAGCACGGGGTTAGATACAGAGTAAAGCTCCCTCTACACTGTCCCCCCATCAAACACTCCCAGGACAGGGACAGCACGGGGTTAGATACAGAGTAAAGCTCCCTCTACACTGTCCCCCCATCAAACACTCCCAGGACAGGTACAGCACGGGGTTAGATACAGAGTAAAGCTCCCTCTACACTGTCCCCCATCAAACACTCCCAGGACAGGTACAGCACGGGGTTAGATACAGAGTAAAGCTCCCTCTACACTGTCCCCCCATCAAACACTCCCAGGACAGGTACAGCACAGGGTTAGATACAGAGTAAAGCTTCCTCTACACTGTCCCCCCATCAAACACTCCCAGGACAGGTACAGCACGGGGTTAGATACAGAGTAAAGCTCCCTCTACACTGTCCCCCCATCAAACACTCCCAGGACAGGTACAGCACGGGGTTAGATACAGAGTAAAGCTCCCTCTACACTGTCCCCCCATCAAACACTCCCAGGACAGGTACAGCACGGGGTTAGATACAGAGTAAAGTTCCCTCTACACTGTCCTCCATCAAACACTCCCAGGACAGGTACAGCACGGGGTTAGATACAGAGTAAAGCTCCCTCTACACTGTCCCCCATCAAACACTCCCAGGACAGGTACAAGCTCCCTCTACACTGTCCCCCATCAAACACTCCCAGGACAGGGACAGCACGGGGTTAGATACAGAGTAAAGCTCCCTCTACACTGTCCCCCCCATCAAACACTCCCAGGACAGGTACAGCACGGGGTTAGATACAGAGTAAAGCTCCCTCTACACTGTCCCCCATCAAACACTCCCAGGACAGGTACAGCACGGGGTTAGATACAGAGTAAAGCTCCCTCTACACTGTCCCCCCATCAAACACTCCCAGGACAGGTACAGCACGGGTTTAGATACAGAGTAAAGCTCCCTCTACACTGTCCCCCCATCAAACACTCCCAGGACAGGTACAGCACGGGTTTAGATACAGAGTAAAGCTCCCTCTACACTGTCCCCCCATCAAACACTCCCAGGACAGGTACAGCACGGGGTTAGATACAGAGTAAAGCTCCCTCTACACTGTTCCCCCCATCAAACACTCCCAGGACAGGTACAGCACGGGGTTAGATACAGAGTAAAGCTCCCTCTACACTGTCCCCCCATCAAACACCCCCAGGACAGGTACAGCACGGGGTTAGATACAGAGTAAAGCTCCCTCTACACTGTCCCCATCAAACACTCCCAGGACAGGGACAGCACGGGGTTAGATACAGAGTAAAGCTCCCTCTACACTGTCCCCCATCAAACACTCCCAGGACAGGTACAGCACGGGGTTAGATACAGAGTAAAGCTCCCTCTACACTGTCCCCCATCAAACACTCCCAGGACAGGTACAGCACGGGGTTAGATACAGAGTAAAGCTCCCTCTACACTGTCCCCCATCAAACACTCCCAGGACAGGTACAGCACAGGGTTAGATACAGAGTAAAGCTTCCTCTACACTGTCCCCCATCAAACACTCCCAGGACAGGTACAGCACAGGGGTTAGATACAGAGTAAAGCTCCCTCTACACTGTCCCCCCATCAAACACTCCCAGGACAGGTACAGCACGGGGTTAGATACAGAGTAAAGCTCCCTCTACACTGTCCCCCCATCAAACACTCCCAGGACAGGTACAG